>NW_024116312.1:0-12590 GCF_003073215.2 Triticum urartu | reverse complement strand
CGTCGTCTCCGCGCTCCGGGCCGCCGGCCCCTCTGACCCCGCCGCCGCCGCCGCCCTCGCGTCCCTCCTCGTCATCCTCATCCCCCACATCTCCTCCCTGCCGCCGGCCTCCGCCTCCGAGCCTGCCTCCTCGCTCGCCGCCTTCCTCGCCTCCCCTGACGCCTCCAAGCTCCCCACCGGCACGGTGCGCTCGGTGGTCAAGTCGCTCGGCCAGCTGGCCCTCCATCTCGACGCCGCAGCCGATTGGGGCGCTGTCGCTGCGCCTCTGGAGGCTCTCCTCGCTGCCTCTGTGGATCAGCGGGCCAAGGTGAGGAAGCCAGGATTGGAGTTCCTGTTGCTGATATAGAAATCACACTCATGTGCATGCCATTTCTCGCTTTGCTAGGTCCGAAGATGCGCGCAGGAGAGCGTGGAGAAGCTATTTTCTTACTTGGAGCGTTCCGGTTGTGCGAAGAAAGCTAGCAGTTCTGCAATCGACTTGTTTGAGAAACACATTTTGTCGGTGAGAAGTCTTGCCAAGTTGGATTCAGACGCTTCCGAGGCTAAGGAGACGGAGGCAGTTCATATGCTAGGCGCGGTGGCAGTTTTAATTCCATATCTATCTAAGAAGGCAAGGAAGACGGTTTTCTCGGGTGCTTATCGGCTATTGAGACCCCGTTTTAGCCCACTAACAAGGCATGTCCTCAGGCTTATGGAGACCTTGTTGGAGCATCTTAAGGCTGAGAATATTGAGTCGGAGTTGGAGAAGCTCATCTCCTTAGTGTTGGCTTACCTGCCTTACGATGAGAAGAAGCCTGATGATACCATCACCGCAGCATTACAGCTGATGAGAAATTGTTTAGGGAAACTGGTTGGTTGCCCAAAATTGTGGACAAAGGTTCTTCCGTCTGCATTCGAGGCAGCTTCAGGTTTGCATCTTCTTGCTTTTCATGCGTCAGGATTTGATGCAGTGAGCTTCTTATAAATATCCATATGGCTAGTTAAAAGAATCATGACTGTACAGTTGACATACCTAGGTGTTCGTTGAACAAGTAGTCCTCAACGATGTTTTGTCCAGTGTTATGTTCCATGGGTGCATTAGGGGGCAAACTTATCTCTTTGCTCAGTTATGAAAGTTAGCACTTGCCATCTTGTTTTTTGGGTTGCCTTTGAGAGCTCATCTGTTCAAAGTTTGCACGCAGTCCTTATGTAAGGTGTATGACCTGTGAGAACATATTTATGGGGATTTTTTGTAAATCATGTTGATTAGCATCTTTGACCTTTTCAACACTTATGCATTGGTGATAGATGTATCTGGGTTTATCTTATGTCACATATGTATTGTAATACTTACCAACGTAACTTATTTGTCATGCTTCTCAACTTGGCAGGATATCTAATTCTGGACAGTAAATGTTCTGAAGATGTAGCGGAACTGTTAATACAGTGCATCTATTCTCATGTCGACCAAAGTATTTTTGTGACTAAGGAATCAGGGTGTGATGCTGAAGATTCGATCGATGGGGCTGCCATCAAATCAATCTGTTTGTCTATCAATAAAAAACTTAGAAAGTGTGCTTCTCCTCCTCAAAATGTGTTAAAAATTGTCTTGGCTATGTTTCTCAAACTCGGTACGTCTTCAGTTATTTCAACAAGAACATCTCTCCTGCCTTAATAATTGGATCATATAAGTAATCATTTGAGAGAATCTTTTAAATTCTAAGTAGTAGTTACCCTGACTCTATAAGGTTTGTTTTCTTTAACGTGGTTTACCCCTACATAGAACAGCACATGCCTTTAATATTATCTCTTGCATATATATTGGATTTTTTTTGTCATTTTGAGTACAAATAAGCACACATGGTGCTACAATAGGTACATCAAACGCAATGCTAAAGTAGTTAGTATTTACTCCTGCAAGGCTGCAATTACCTAGCAAACTGTTCAGACATATGGAAGGTTGACAAAACTCTCCGAGCACCTTTTATCCTGCCATATTTTTTCATGCATTGTGTACCCTTTCCGCATAACTGTTCTTCCATTTTGTCATAATATAACTGTTATGTTGATATTACCCTGCTTTACACATCACCACTTTTGATTCATCAACTCTTTGGTATTTGTTAATTCGTCTGCAGGGGAGAGTTCTTATGTCTTTATGAAAGATATCCTACTAACTTTGTCACGGCTTGGTTCGAAAATACACAAAGAACCACACCTGAAGAATGTAAGTCCATTTCTAGATTATTATCACGTCCAAAAAAGGGAATATCTTAGTTTTGTATGTACATCACCCCTTGTGACCCTAAAATGTTATCGCATGTCTTCTCCTTTTTCTTGTTTTTCTGCAGATTTTATCTTTTTTCCCTAAACATGTAAATTTCACATGATAGGATAATACTGTGTTGATGTTATAAATTTGTTCCTGATTTTTTTATCACCATTCCCGGCACCAATTCGTCATTGGTATCACAATTTCACTAAAGAGCGCTATCACTGGATATGTTCTCCTTGAGTTCCTTGTAGTGCAAAATGTAAATAACAGGATATAATGTTTTAGTGTATAGTCAATATTTAATCCACACATATTTTCACTTCACATTTTTAACCTTCCATTTAGCTTAGCTTTTCTATTGTCACATTCGCAGGTTGAGGAGTGCATTGGGGCAGCAATAGTTGCTATGGGGCCAGATAAAATTCATTCTCTACTTCCACTATCTTTTGAGGAGGCTTGGTTTACATGCTCAAATATGTGGATTGTACCCATTTTAAACAAGTATGTTTATGGGGCCTCACTACAACACTTTTTAGAGTACATTGTACCACTAGCAAAATCTTTACGAGAGGCTTCAAGCAGGGGTAAAGACAATCAATTCAATAGGTGCTAAATTCATATGTTAGTATGTTATACAACTTCATGATTTTTTCTTTTATTCTTTCAGCCAAAAAAGCACGGAAATGTAAGGAATTGCAAGGTTGGAGTGATCAATTGTGGAATTTGCTTCCTGCCTTCTGCCGCTATCCGTCTGATGTATATCAGAATTTTGGTTCCTTGTCCAAACTGCTGCTAGAGATGCTGAAGTCTGATCGGTGTCTCTACAAACCCGCTAGTAAAGGCCTGCAGGTTTAGTTCTATACACTGCGATTTTCTTATATTTAATCTTATAGACTCGTATACTACAAAACTGCTTCATTTCTTCTCTCAAACAATTTATCTATTGTTCGCCAGCAACTTATAGATGGAACTAGAAGATTAAGCAGCAGTGATGAAGACGTAGAAGTCCCTGCAGAAGTTTCAGCCTTGTTCTCCTCAAAGACTAGTAACTTAAGCTGTGTAAGCTTACAACGGTGCTCTAAAAAAGATGCTCGTAAAAGCATGAAAGTCTTGGCATCACATTCTGTGGATCTTCTTTGCACTTTTGCAGATGATTTCCTTGAATCATCAGAAAAGCGTGCTCATTTAAAGGTGCATCACTTACTCAGTTGTTTATTTTACCAGATGATTCTCTTGATAATTTTTTTATTTCTCCAAACTACTTGACTCAGTTGCATACGCACATTTTGAAACAGCATCTCATGATTGTGGACAAACATTTATGATTCGATTAATCCGTGCATGTTAGATGCATGGATCATGGATGCCTGTTAAAGATGTTAGATTTAGGAAACATTTTGTCATTGAAAAGAGAGGCCATTAGAGGCATGTATGCTCGTTCAGTTTGAAATTTGAAACCATAGGCTGAGCTTTAAGTTTCATGCAGATGCAAGACTAAGTGCATTGTGAATGGGGGAGAAAAGAGGACCTTTTGGGGTCCTGTTTGCCTATCCTTACGGATGCTTAATTAAGTGGCCGCATGACTATGTATTAACTAAACAGTCGAATGACTATGAAGTGTGAATTGCTTTACAACATGTAATGTAAAACTCATGCATGGAGTTTTGTTTCTGCTTAAATGAATAGTTTTCTTGTACTTAATGGTTGTTCTATTTTTTTTTCCTGTGTATGCCGTGCACATGATTTAAACCTTGTTGTTGAAAGACTAAGTGCAGACTTGTGTAAGGTGGTTCTCACACATGTTAGTCTCAAATCTCTGTGTAGGACAACAGTATGCCTCCAGCTCTCCTACCCTGAAAGTTTTTGCCGCACTATGCATTTTTGGCAAGATCTGTAGCTACTTGTAAGCGTATACCTTTGTTTGAAAACAAGCATTTATGGGCCACTGCTTTTCTTCAGCGTGGTTGAACAATTCCTGTGTTACTTCGCAATGGTTATCAACACTCCTTTTCAGACCATACATTCTGTGATATTTATCGGGCTATCTTTGTCATTTTACAGGATGCGCTGAGATCCCTGGCTCAAATTTCTGGCAGCGCAAACATCTGTAACCTTTTTCTTTCACTACTTAAAAAATGTGGTTTGGAAGATACTCCATCGACACCAGAGAATCTAGAATGTGAAGCAAATGAGGTAGATGGAAAAGGCGAAGAGAATACTGATTCAACAGTGGAGATAAATAATAAGAGGTTTGCTATTTATCCTTAGTTCCTTACCCATCTATAAGGTCTGATCTTTTTAGTCTAGGTTAAGCATTCTGTAGAAAAAACACAAAGTAAGTGAAAACCAAAATATCAGGTTCTCAGCAGTGTCAGAACTTTCTACCATGTAAATAGGTACCTACAAGCCATAATTTTATAAGGAAATCAATGTTGTTAATCTGTAACCTACCAGGGCGATCCTCCCATCCAGTTAAAAAATATTATGACGCCGTTCTCCAAAAAAAGAAAAAACTCATGGAACAATCATGACATTGAAACTAGGATTTTTTTTGGGTGTTTTACCACATAGTATATAGGAAGTTTCTTATGTGATTATATGCATCATCATGTATTCATGTGTGGTTACTATGTGGTAGCCAACACATAAATGCATCCCATCCGGAAGCTTGTTGTGCATGATATATGATTATGATTTTGCTTGTGCAGGTCACTTCTGATGGAACTCATTTCAACACTAGCTGAAGCTGCTGATGAGGATGTTCTTGATTTGTTTTTTGGATTCATCAAATCTTCTTTACTGGTATCCTTGCTAATCTCTGCTCTTATTATGCCCCAATGTCCAACTGTTAGTAGGGAGTTCATTGTTCATATTACCAATCTTTTCTCCTCAGGATAGCAGCAAGTCATGTGAGAGCAAAGCTCTCTTCGCATTAAGCACAATTTTGAAGGTCAGCATGAGTTCATCATATGCAACTTTCAGATTTGAGATGTATTTGTTCGCCTTTAACCCCTTCCTTTACTTTCAGGAACACCATGAATATTCGTTAGCCCAGTTGGATGAAATAATGATGCTTCTTCATGGAATAAAGCCAGATTCTAACAATGCAGTTTTAGAAGGTCAATTAGTATGCTACAAGTATCTGTTGGTTCACATGATTAAGGTATGGCTGTTGCACTTATAAAAAATGCAACTACAAATCTTTGAGCAGTGAGCACCATAAGAGCACAAATACTTGTTAATTAGAGGTGCACCCTTCATCTATTAATGTTCCATTGCACATAATAACACAACGTCTTAGTTTTGCAAAGTGGATATTATTGACCTTGGTTCACAGCGGGACAAATTGTCTAGGATAAAAGGCCGAAACACTGAGAATAAGGCAAATATAGCGGCAGGGTTCATCCCTGACGTATAAGAGAGGCTCTGAGACCGACCTTTTGTAATCTACAAGGCTTCCTTGTCCATCTTCGCCACGTTCACCTATCCTGCTGCCACTACTACTAGTTGTATCTTCTGTAATACTAGTCATACCCAAGTAGCTAGCAGGCTAACTCATCCAATGGCCATAACATTGGATGCACCTTCTACCAAGAGAGCATCAAACATTGGCATGATGTTCTTTGACTGCAGTACTGCATGCATGTTTTCTTGTGTTACTTTAGTCTAGTTCTATGCTTCATCCATCCTGCTTGCTGAATCATGTGCCATGGTTTTTACTTAACTTCTACCATTCTGAAGGTTAATGAAGAGAGCACAAGCAAGAAGGCATTCTTGATTCTAAATGAGTTGATACTTGCATTGAAGGTGTGTTACCCTACCCTCATATTTTGATCAATTATCAGTTGTGTATTAGGTTGCTAACATCATGTCATACATATGACATCACCATTTATACAAGGATAAATTTATACCGACTAAAAGCAAGGCCATGAAAAAGCTCACGTGATCAGATTCTTTCTTCATCTTCTGCCATTGACTGCTTTGGTTCATTCCCACTGTTTTCTTTTAAATGCAGTCTAAGAAGGAAAGTAGAAGACTAGCATACGATGTACTCCTGGCTATTAGTACTAGCTTGAGGAATTCTGAATTGAATAACGGAGATTCAGATCTTCAACGGCTATTCACAATGGTTAGCTAACGAACTTCTTCTCTGCTCTTGAGATATTTTTCCTATGTTTCTTTGATGCACAGAAGTATGGTGCCACCATGTTTGAGGAGACAATTATTTCTTGTTTCCTGTTCCTAACCACTGTAGCTTAAATGTTTGTTTCGCCTTTCATGAAAGAAATCTAGCAACCTGTTCTCTCCATTTATACCAATAATGATAGTATCATGAATTACTGCACCCATTAAGTCCTTTCATAGATTATAAATTTACTGATGCTTTGTGCATGAAGTCTATGCAAGAACAATTCTTGTGGAAAATGTTAAACTAAGTTGTAGTTTTGCAGCATTGATACCTGAAAGCATACAGTCTATAAGATATCTAGTCTGTTTTTGAGCAGAGCAATCTTGTTGCTCTGAGAACATCGCGATGATGTTGGACCATTGCCGTGATGTTTTGTAAATGGTTAACCTGCATACCCAAGTAGAGATCTATCATACCTATATGGTTTCTTAGATTCAGTAGTTATTTTATGAAAGTCTGCTTTATGTAAAGTTGTAAGTAAGCAATATAGTTCCACATGGCAGGAGCATTAGTCTGTTCTCATATGCAGGATTTCCATTGTTGAAACATTGAAAAACATCAATTTCGTTAACTTTCAGGTGATGGGATATCTTTCTAGTCCGTCTCCTCACATAGTGAGCGGAGCAATAGCTGCATTATCATTGCTTATATACACTGACGCTGACTTCTGCGTGGAAGTTCCAAATTTGATACCATCAGTCCTAGTTCTGCTGCAAAATAAAGCTATTGAAGTAATTAAGGTGGGTTCTGTGTCTTCTGTCTTCCCTGTTGGTTGTTTTCAGTTTTCTTGTCATCTAAGAGTCTGATTTGTTTTATTATATAAAAATCTAGGCATCTCTGGGGTTTGTTAAGGTGTTGGTAACATCTTTGCAATCAGAAAAACTGTTGGGTTTGCAAGCAGATATCATGACTGGCATATTACCAATGTCATCTGTTACAAAGCACCATTTCAAAGGGAAGGTTAGTTGGTGCAATTGTTCCATGGTTCACTTTCCATCCATTTGTATGTTCTGTATGGTGCGCTTAACAAGATGTGTTTTGATATTTTTATGCAGGTTATACTAATAGTGGAAATATTGATCAGAAAATGTGGATTTGATGCTATTGACTTAGTTACACCTGAAAAGTACAAGGAGATTGTTAGAAGTGTTGAAGAGGTGAGATTCCCTTAATTAGTTTTTTTTTTCTTAATTTTGGTTTAGAAGAGTGATCTATACGTTTTCTAAATTTACCACTAAGCCTGTAATGGTTTTGGCCAAGCTACATTCAGCCTGTGATTGATCCATATCCACCAATTTTGGGTTAATTTATCAAATGTAAATGTTTAGTGAGAATTAATTCCCTCATAATCTTCATAAGTTCATCATATAACTCACACTAGTTATTCAGTACAAAGGTGCCGAGCTCTTGTTTGAATTGTTACTTTTCCCCCCTCGTATAAAACGGTTACTCGAGCCCTTGATAAAAACGTTAATTTTGCAGGGCCGCAAGGGGAATAATAATAATCCAGCAGATGGTGCACAGTCTGAGGCAAAAGATCCCGAGCATCATGCTCCAAAGAGGTAAAGCCACCTCCAGCCCCTCCTTTCTCGTCTTCACAACCCGTTGCTTACACCATTTGGCGTGTGTGTACAGAGGAAAATGGGCCGATTCTAATGCGGAGCCTTTGCAAGACGAAGGAAAGAAGGAATTCTTCGTCAAAGGGGCAGGGAAGCCTCACTTCCGGGGCGGTAGAGGTAGAGGCAGAGGCCAGCAGCACGGCAGAGCATCAGGCGACAGAGGTAGTTTCAGATCCAGATCCGAAGCGCAATCAGGAGACGGCCAGAGCAGCAGAGGCGGCAGGCCACGGGGTCGCGGCGGGTTCAACAGGACGCGAGGCCGCGGCGGTGGGATGGGGCCGTCCAGCCACTCCCCTAGATTCAAGAAGCCCAGAACCGCGGCGGCATCGTGAGAGATGAGATGAAGCCGCTCGCCATCGTCCTGAAGGCCATGGATTCTTTGCCTCCGGTGCTAAAAGAGTTTCTCAGACCTGCCAGACACCCCATGGGGCAGTGTTCGGGCCAAGCTCCATGGGGGTCGAGGTTTCTGAGCCCCGTTGCCAAGACCCGTGCAAAGTTAGGCAGAGTAGATTGACAGCGCCGCTTTGTGCGGTGAAATTTTTTGCCTGGTGTAAACTTGTGTAACGAACTGTAGGATTTGAACGCCAAACACTATTGCTTGCTTCCTCGTGTTTTTTTTTTTTTTTTGCGTTGGAAAGGGGATGCTCCAGCTGCTTATGCTTGGAAGAATCGCTGAGATATTTTGGGGCTGGTTGTTTTGTTCATTGGCTCGCCTTCCGAAGAAATCCGCGTTTGCTCTTCAGTTTCATAAAAATCCGAGGGTGCATTGGTCGGTTTTTTGGCGGGTGGCGACCGGCGTCACCACCGTGACAGTGCTTTCCATCCTAGAAGGGGAGATGAAGGGGTGACAAATCTGCTCTGACAAACGCCTTTTCTTTTTGGTCTCACGTGCTGCGTATTTTTTGCCTAATCAAGAAACCCCCCAGATCGGGAAGGAAATATCGGATACCGCCGCGCAGGGAGGCCGAGGGCTCGCTTCAAGTGCCCGCGCGGGCTCGCGGCCCATGAACCTACCTCGCGCCCGGCCCTTCTCCTCTCCCCCCTCGACTGCTTCGAGAAGCTCGAGCAGATCGGCGAGGGCACCTACGGGTCCGTACCTCCTACCCTACCCCTCTCTCCCCTCTCGCTACCAATTCGCTCGTCGCCGGATCTGGAGCCTGACCCCTCTCTCTCCCCGTCGCCAGGCAGGTGTACATGGCCAAGGAGACGGAGACAAACGAGATCGTCGCCCTCAAGAAGATCCGCATGGACAACGAGCGCGAGGGCGTAAGATTTCTCTTCCCCTCCTCTTTCTTCTCCCCTCCGATGGTGGTGCCAGCTCCGGCGCGTGTATTTGTGCCTGACGCTTTTGGTTCCGTTGCAGTTCCCCATCACGGCGATACGCGAGATCAAGATCCTCAAGAAGCTGCACCACCAGAACGTCATCCAGCTCAAGGAGATCGTCACCTCCCCAGGTACTTTGCGCTGAATCAACCCCAAACTCATCCCCTCAATTGAACCATATATATGTGTGCAGTCTATTCTCTCAACTGACGGAGGAATTCGCAGGCCCGGATCGAGACGAGCAAGGGAAGCCAAGTACGGCCCGATTCCACCATTCTCGCTTGCAATTCTAGCGCCTCCTTTGGCTTTGCTTTGCTTTGCTTGGGGGTGGGTGCTGCTTATGCTTCTAGCTGTAAGGTTGTGACGCCTGTCTGACACCTTGTCGTGTTGTTGTTGCACAAAATAGTCGACGGTAACAAGTATAAGGGGAGCATCTACATGGTCTTCGAGTACATGGACCACGACCTCACCGGGCTCGCCGACAGGCCCGGGATGCGCTTCACCGTGCCGCAGATCAAGGTAGAACCACCACCTGTTCTTGTGGCTTCTCTATTTTTCCCTTCGATGCAAATGAGGTTTTAATATTTGTTTGTGGATTGATCTCGTCTTGTGTGTCGCGATCTTGTCTTGGTCCAGTGCTACATGAAGCAGCTGCTCACAGGCCTGCACTACTGCCACGTCAATCAGGTGCTGCATCGAGATATCAAAGGTATCATATATATTTGAGAGAATTCCTTATTTAACACTGTCTTAAATTTTAGTTCCCTATTTGACACTGTAAAAAAATTTCTTCCCTATCTAACATCGAGTCTAAAATTTATGCCCTTTATGACACTTTCATCCATTTTTCCATCTAACGCTGTTAAATTGCACATAAAAAGACACTTACGCCCCTCATGTGGTATGTAACCAAAATTTTAGTAATATTGAAGAAAAAAAAAGACATGACCAGCTCGCCTGACCCTGCAGCCGTTCCCGCGGCTACATAGCTGACTAGCATGCAACACCAGTCCCATAACACACGCACACAAAGGGACTTACCAACCAGGCTCTGGTAAAAGTAAAGACCATATATTCAGAAGCATCAAAAACTGTAACTGATGCCAATACATATTGCTTTCTCGACTCAGTAAAACGACGCCTATATTCTATATCCATTTCTGTTCCTCGACGCAAGATAGGTAGTAGTATCAAGCAGATGAAAAGACAGACTTTGGTGTAACAAATTAAGTGTGTGTAGAATTATCTTCTGAAGATATTCAGACTGTTGGCGCCGCCCAGCATTATGTTCATGTTTGAAGCCCTTGCTGTTCCTTGGATAGGAGATGGATTCTCCTCCGACGAACGGTAATGGCGCGTTGCTGCCACCGTGCCGTGCCATGGCCCCGTTGGCCGCCGTGTAGACCAACCAGCCGGTATAGGGCACAACGTAGGTGACCCTGCTGGCTCCCGTGCGCCGTCCCGGCTGCCAAACCCGCAGCTCCCAGCCGTCGCGTGCCTGCCGTGCCACAGCTCCTACTCACGCCGCAGCGACTTGTGGACCATCGGGGGATGTATTTGGGGAGCTTAGCGACTTGTCAAATATTACTGGAGGGGCAAAGGTGTCTTTTTACGTGCAATTTAACAGTGTTATACACAAAAATGGACGGAAGTGTTATAAAGGGCATAAAATTTAGACTTAGTGTTAGACAGGAAAGAAAAAATTTCTTGGTGTCAAATAGGGAAATGAAATTTAAAATAGTGTTAAATAAGGAATTCTTTCTATATATTTTGACATCACAACCGGAGTTTTTCGTAAAGTTTGCGAGGTACCTTGTTGGCTGTTGCTGAGATAATATGTTGATGCTTCCTTGCAGGTTCGAACCTTTTGATAGACAATGAGGGTAACCTCAAGCTTGCTGATTTTGGGCTTGCGAGGTCATTCTCCAGTGACCACAATGGCAACCTGACTAACCGTGTCATCACATTATGGTATAGGTATGGCACTAGAACTTCTGCCCACATAGTCGTCGTCACGATTGCATTCGTTTATGCATGCCTCGTTTGTTGCCTTTTATTTTACTACTCATTGTTTTTGTTGGATTTTTTGTGCAGACCTCCAGAATTGCTTCTTGGAAGCACAAGGTATGGTCCAGCTGTTGACATGTGGTCTGTGGGCTGTATTTTTGCCGAGCTTCTTAATGGAAAGCCAATCCTGCCAGGAAAGAATGAGGTATACTTTTATGAGTTATGAGGCTTTCAGCCATCAAGTGTATAATCTAAGCATTTGATGTGATTTAAGCCCCCTTTTTACACTTGAGTTATAGCTATAGCCGTTTGTAATTTTAATCTTATATATATGGCATTACTGCAGCCGGAGCAGCTGACCAAAATTTTTGAGCTTTGTGGCACCCCTGACGAGTTAATCTGGCCTGGTGTCACTAAGATGCCATGGTACAACAACTTCAAGCCTCCCCGAGTATTGAAGAGAAAAGTTAAAGATGCCTTTAAACAGTGGGTGCTATGCTTGGCATTGTTATGTTGTGTAGCTTTGTATTATGTCGCTGGTGCTCACATTTTTATGCGTTGCAGTTTTGACCGGCATGCTCTGGACCTGTTGGAGAGGATGTTAACTTTAGATCCATCACAGGTATAAAATGACAAATTTGGCAAGTTTGGCAATCAGATGCTTATTTCCTTTTCTTTCTTTGGGCCTGTGTATGATAAAAGTTTATCAAATTTGGCAAGTTTTGCAATCAAATGCTTAATTCCTTTTCTTTCTTTGGGCCTGTGTATGATAAAAGTTTATCATTCTTTGCTTTTCACTCAACAAATTCACTCTTAAATTGTTTAGAGGATACCAGCGAAGGAGGCACTTGATGCAGAGTATTTCTGGACTGATCCTTTGCCATGTGATCCGAAAAGGTACGTTCTGATCACTGTTTTTATTATACTGCCAAGTAATTTCCTTTCTAGTAACTTCGTGAGCTAAGTTATGTCATGACCATTAAATGTCCGATGATACAGTTTGCCATCATATGAAGCATCACACGAATTCCAGACTAAGAAAAAACGTCAGCAGCAGAGGCAAGCAGAGGAAGCTGCAAAGCGCCAAAAAATAAATCATCCTCCCCCACATTCTCGCTTGCCTCCGATCCAGCATCCAGGCCAATCGCACCAGATCAGACCTGGCCATGCGCCACCTGTGGCAGGGGGCCCCAGC
>NW_024116311.1:0-5830 GCF_003073215.2 Triticum urartu | reverse complement strand
TCTCCTGAGGTTACTGACGATGCTGGAAGCACGGTCAGCCTGACCAGGAAGGTCTATTCCTATAAGCAATCGAAGAACGAGCAAGAATATGATAAAGCAATCTGAATATTGCAAATATATATGAGGTATTTATAATGGTGGGGATCCGTAAGTGGTCTTGGTCTGGTCGTTGGACACAAACGAAGTACACGAAGTTGCAATGGCTAACTTTTAACTAAACAAATCCCAAGGAAAAAGCTACTAGATGGATCTACTTATATAGGAGCAAGGGGTGGCGGCCAAGGAGGTGGGAGGACGTCCCAAGGCAGCCTAAAACTAACCCTAGGTCGTACAAGGCTCATGGGCCCAAGTGGAGGTGATGCAACACCTTTGGGCTTGTAGTTTGACTCGGATTCTGCTGCAACGTCAGATTGTTTCGTCTGTAACTCAACTCTCCGGACGAATTTGAAGGTGAATCCAATTGGGTTGGAAAGAGCACGAAATCTAGTTTCCAACAAAAAAAGAATCACCCAATTCGGAGTCCGTATGAAAAAGTTGTTGGCGTTTTGAGTCAGGTATGTCTGTGCAGTCCGAATCTGAATCCAGAACGTGAAAGACTTGGACTCTATCTTCTCTTGGCCCAAAAGTGACGTGAGAGGACTTTTTGAACACAACATAAACTTCTCCTTTTCCCTTATCTTCATATGTGGATTGTACAAATGTCCCATACACCTGCAATTAGACAAAACACAAAAGTGTGAAGTATTTTTGTTCTAGATAATATAAATAGATTATTGAATAGTTTGCATTAGAAATCATCTGACAAATATGCATGTATGCAATATTTTTGGTCGTATCCAAGATAGTCATGTTCTCATCACGTGCCACGCCTTTTTTATGGCTGGCCATGTCGGGCCGGGCCGGACGCCCATATGGCCGAGTATGGTGACGGGTATGACGCGGAAATGCCCATAGAGCGCAAGAACAATTTTCATTTGTGCATTTTCGTCCCTGTAAACATTGTTGAATAAAAGCTTCACAGGATTATCTTAAAAAAAAGTGCAATTTCGTATCTGAAAGTAGAAACTTTAATTTTAAAGCTCATACATCATCAAGTATGCATGTAATTTACATTTAGGTCGTCATTTTTGGTTGGGCATGCCCCATGATCCGGACCATGTACCGATGAACATTATTTTGAATCAATAAAGTGGCGAGATTCATCAAAAAAACGATCGATGACTACTCCTGCTAGCATTCTGGAGTTTTAGCAATTGGACTTTTGGATTGTTATATTTTTTTTATAGAGAGAAATTTATGTCGTGGCTTAAAAAAATATAGGTATAGCAATCGAGAGAAGTGCATATTTCAATCCCGAACTCTTGTCCTGGTCTAATTTACAACCCCGAACTTCAATGCCGTCAAAATTACAACCCCTAACTCTCAAAACCGGTTAGGATTCAACCCTCCCCTCTTTGTTGACCGGTTTTGACCGATCAACGGGTCCCGTCAGCATGGCACATCAGCATTATTTTTAAAAAGCTGTAAAATAAAAAAATCCAGGAAAAGAAATAAAAAAAATCAAATTTCCGGGAAAAAATCAGGGAAAATAAATAAAATCGAATTTCTGAAAAACAAAAATATCAATATTTCCATGAAAAACCAAAAAATACTTAAAATAAAAAAATCCAAGGGAAAAAAATTCAAATTCCCAAGAAAATTATATAAAAACTGTAAAATAGAAAAAAAATCTAGAAAAAGTAATTTCCAAAAAAGTTCAATTTTTTGATTTTTTTCCCCGAAAATCACGGAAAAAGTTTCCGAATTTTTTTCGCAATTTTTTTTTCGGAAATTTGTTTTTTTCCTGATTTTTTTCTCGATCTTACAGATTTTTATTTATATTTTTCTTGAAATTTTGAATTTTTTTCGACATGGCATGCTGATTGGACCTGTTGACTGGTCAAAACTGGTCACCCCTGGTCAAAACCGGTGAACAAGGAGGAGAGGGTTGAATTCTGCCCGGTTTTGAGAGTTGAGGGTTGTAATTTAGATGGTATTGAAGTTCGGGGTTGTAAATTAGACTAGGGCAAGAGTTCGGGGTTGAAAAATGCACTTCTCTCATAGCAATCCTTGGGGCCAGTTTTTCCGAGTTGCGACTTGTCCGGCAGAACTTCTGCCGAGTTTTCTCCCTTTAATTTTATTCAGTCCGTTCGTAAATATAAGATGTTTATATTTCAGTATGGACTACACATGGACTAAAATAAGAGAACAAATACACCAAAACGTGTCTATATACATCTGCTTCAGAAAAAAAAAAGTTAAACATCTTATATTTGTGAATGGAGGGAGTAGAATATAGCTGAAAAGCCATCCAGAAGCCACAGAAGAACTACCAGCAAGTTGGACATAGATGATCTAATGGGCTTCGGCCCAAATAGTCGATGCACCCTTACGAGGTACAAACAACCATCTTCCGCCAAAAGAAACGAGATAAAACCAACACCACAAATCACTCAAGCAATAGTTTTATTTTTAGTCCAAAAAACAAAACAAAAAAAGTCGGCAAACCTCAAAAAACAACTTGATTTTCTTCAAGATGACTTCATCCATGACAGGAGTGACATAATATACTATTGCTTGTTTTTTGTCTATGTGACATAATATTGAAGAAAATCAATGACATCCATGGCTAGCGTGTTGCATAATACAGTAGCATAGCAATATTTTGTTGGAATCAGGTGCTGGAAGCACGGACCAGGCATGCATTGTTGCCAAATCTACCCGCACTCCCTTATAAAACATTAGCCGACAAATCAAATGTACTGTAGAAACGGCTAACCCTCTACTGTTGGCTTGAGCAAAAGGGGTTTCAACTCCAACAGATCGTCAGCTATTTCTCACGTTTATAACTAAGGCAAATTTACTCTGCTACACGCACGCCAAAAGTTTGTGCACACACCAGAATTCTTTTGTGACGTTTAAAACATGTAGCAGTTGAAACCTTTATCAGGACATCAAACTTCATACTACCAGACTTTGTCTATGACTGCGTTGAGGAACAAGCAGGTAGTACGTCTAAAAGTTCCCAGGTTCTGATTAAGACAGGCAAAACTAGCGGTGATAAGAGATGAAACAAGGTTACGACTGTCAGTACAGCTTAGATATCCCTGATGAAGAAGGTAGGATTCGGGGCTAATGATTCCGATGGGAAATTGATTCCAACCGGAGCACACTGAAAATCAATAGAGTGTATGTAGAAAATCTATGCACCGGGCTGGGCAGTTGCAGGGATACACGAATAAAAGTTATCCAGCCAAACATAGAGTGGGTAACTCCATTCACTATCATCAATCTGGTGTAACAAAAAGCCCACAGGGCCCTTTCATATTCACATCATCACAATCACTCAAAAGTTGGTTATTTGACCTGTCCCAACTAAAACGGAGAAAAAAGAGAGATCACTCATTGGCTCCTATAATGCACAACCTATACGCACCGGGCATATATTCTACAAATGGAAAGCCTAAAGCAAGCAGCTACATGAGATCATACACAACAGGTAGTGCTGGGACAATCGCTTGTCAAAAAGTGACAGGTAGAGCACACTAGGATCTCAGTTTATCTGACTGGCTATCGAACACTGACACTATTCTGTAGTTCTGACAGTCCACACTGTCCCCGTAGATACTTAAGCTGCTACAGTGTTACCTAAACAACTTGCTGCCACTGGAACAAAAACTATGTCTAGGCCAAGAATTCTCTTGCAACTAATGAAAATTAACAATAACCACAAGAGGCAAACATCTGTAATACATCATGTTGGGCTAATCCTTCCAACAGGGATAACTTATGTCATGGACAACCAAAAGTAACACCAATAATGCAATAACCCAAATGTGTAATACATCTTGTTAGGTCAATCGTTGCAACAGAGGCAACTTACGTCATCGGCAACCAAAAGTGAACAACACACACAGAACAGGAAACAGGCAAGCATGCACGGGCTACACCAAACAATTATTCAACCATAACATCATACCTTATTATTGATATTACATGATACAGATAAAGTACAAGGAAAGCTCTATCCACTTTTGCCTATAGTTAGAAGAGCCTCAAGAACCTAGTACTGGAAAATAAAGATGATATCGCCATACCATGGTCACCAAGTGCAGTTGATTAAGATGCCAAAGTACAGCCACTGTGACGATAAACAAGATGGAACTCTTGAGGTTAATTAAAGGTAAGCTCAGATCTTACCATTGAGCTTCTTCTGGAGAACATCCATGACAGACCCAAAGTCAGGCTTCACACTGATCGGTGGATTGGCATACTGGCACAACATGTCCTTGATGTTCTTATCATGGTAGTCGATCTTTGATTGTGTGAACTTTAGCCCGTGTGCTGTACTAACAACCACCGTGCGGTCGTTAGTGCCAATTATACCCTGGTCACGGAGCTTGAACAGAGCAGCAAGTGCAACCCCAGTATGTGGGCAAGCAAACATCCCAGTGAGGTCAGCAAGCGCCGTGGCATCCATGAGTTCCTCCTCTGTAGCTTCCTCGACAATGCCATCAGTTGCCTTCAGCGCAACAACCGCACGGTCAATAGATACTGGATCACCGATCTGTATGGCAGATGCAAATGTAGTTCCAGCAACAAGTGACTGGAAATCAGTCCACCCAGACTTGTAGTACCGGTACAGTGGATTTGCGTTGGCGGCCTGTGCACATACAAGACGTGGAACGCGATCAACTAGCCCAAGAACACGGCACATCTCAAATCCCTTGTAGAAAGCATAAATGTTCCCCAGATTGCCTCCTGGGATGATGACCCAGTCCGGCACCTGCCAATTGAACTGTTGCAATATCTCGATGGCTGCAGTCTTCTGCCCCTCCAGCCGAAGCGAGTTGAGTGAGTTTGCGAGGTATATGGGCAGCTCAGCTGTCACCTCCCTGATAAGCCGCATGCATCCGTCGAAATCCGTGTCAAGCGAGAGCACCGTGGCGCCGTTGGCGATGGGCTGGATGAGCTGCTGCAGCGAGATGCGGTCGGCGGGGAGGAACACGATGGCGGGGATGCCCGCAGCGGCACAGTAGGCCGAGAGCGCGGCGGAGGTGTCGCCAGTGGACGCGCACCCGACGCCGTTGATGGGGCGCGAGAGCGGAGCCCGGCGGAGGCGGTTGACCTGGCTGACGAGCGCCGTCATGCCGAGGTCCTTGAATGAGCCAGTGTGCGAGATGCCGCACTGCTTGACCCAGAGATCGTTCATCCCGCCGAGGTGCTCGCGGCCGAGGCGCTCGGCCCAGAAAAGGTTGCTGTTGCCCTCGAAGAGAGAGACGATGTGGTCGGAGTCGATCTCCGGGAGCACGAACTCCTTCTTGGACCAGACGCCGGAGCCGTAGGGCCAGGTGGTGCGGCCGACGCGGGAGTCGAAGAGGTCGCGCCAGTAGGAGCCCGGGAAGCGCGCATCCCGCCGAGGTGCTCGCGGCCGAGGCGCTCGGCCCAGAAAAGGTTGCTGTTGCCCTCGAAGAGAGAGACGATGTGGTCGGAGTCGATCTCCGGGAGCACGAACTCCTTCTTGGACCAGACGCCGGAGCCGTAGGGCCAGGTGGTGCGGCCGACGCGGGAGTCGAAGAGGTCGCGCCAGTAGGAGCCCGGGAAGCGCGCGAGCGCGTCCATGTCGTGGCGGACGTCGGGGAGGCCGCCGGAGGTGGAGCGGTAGACGACCTCGTCGAGCGAGTAGCGCTCGTTGGGGTCGCCATCGGAGGCCGGGGGGAAGGGCTCGTACCACGCCGAGAAGGTCGTGGCGGGGGGGCGGGGGAGGCGGGGCCGCCCGCGTGCGCTGCCA
>NW_024116310.1:0-7831 GCF_003073215.2 Triticum urartu | reverse complement strand
GCAGGAAAGTGTTATTCCAACAGAGGTAAATAAATATTGTCTGCCAGTTACTGCATATTTTCTTGGGGGGAAATAATGTGCATTTGCAAATGCTATGCTATATTGGAATCCATGCAAGGCATTGATGATCACAGAGGAGATATGTTGACAAGTGCAACTCTTTTTTATGTCATCCGGATATTAGTTCTCTTTAGTCAAGCCGTTTGCGCTTCAGATGGCAGACTTGAAAGTTTTTTTTTTCTGTTAGGACAAAAAATTACAAAGCAGGGTTTTTTCCTATTAAAACTTGAAAGTGATTGAAAAGTGATTGGAGTACTTCAGGGAAAGGTGCAATGTCAGGCAACCAGAGGAATCAAGTTCATGTTTCTTTATTTTGGGGTGAAACAGACAGCACTCTTGTTCAGATGCACAAATCACATGTGGGTGATAGCTTATGGCCTTACAACTACTTTATAACAGCCTAACATATAGACATGCATATACTTTTGGCAAACAAGACTATGGTGCAGTCCTAGTATCCCCTTGTTAGAACATCTGTTTCACTTCATATTACAACTGTGAGTTCTGATTTAAACAACTTCTGTCATTTATCACATTAAGACTGCCTACCAACAATTCAACATACTAAAAAGAGTGTAAAAACAATATGTATGATTTCGAAAGAAAAAAGGGGAGGAAAACGAAAGCATGCAGCAGAAGATGAAAAAGCGCAATCCAAATATCAACACACTGTTGTTTCGATACCTCTTCAGAGGACAAGGGTTGGTCACGTTGACAAGATCCACCTTCATTCCAATCACCACCTTCAAAATGTCTAGGAGATTGAGTGCTGAAGAATTTCAATCCATTGGGTCTCATTGCTTTGTTCGCAAATGTTATCTGATGAAAAAATTATTCATAGTGAATGAAAGTTGAATATCATGATGATATTAAACAGCAAAGCAGATATTTTCCTTCTTTGCTAGAGTTCAGGGGATATTTAGACAAGTCATTTAGACATAATGCAGTGTGAAAATATTCAAGTCGAAATCAACCCAATTTTTTTCTTGAGAAAACACAAAAAACTTTGTCTCTTATAGACTATTCCAATGAGTGAAATGGTCAAGAATGGCTCACCGCTTCGTTGGTCTAACCGCCGGTTTAATGCGTAAAAAAATCACATTTAATTGATTCTCAAGTCAGTTTGGAGGAAGCTTTGACTTCATATATACTTGGAAACACATCATAGCAGCTATACATGGTGACTTGGTCACAAAGGAATGCAGCCCAGCAGGTACTGGGCATCCCATGCCTGCGCGAATGGTGGCGAGAGGTCCTAAGTTTGATCCCTTGCCTGCTGCTCATATACGATGATCTTTTTCATGGTTGTTATCGGCAAAACTCTCTTCTAAGGTTTAAGCGAACCTGAACAGATGAGGGCATAACTTCCGGTATTTCCGGTTGGACAGACTGATTCAACATTATCGGGCAAGGAACAGTAAGCAGGAATTTTCAGAAAACTCAAGAGACAACCACAGGCGTACCATGTGTTTAAGAGTCAAATCCAGTCCTTCAGGTGGCAGTAAAGGAGGTATAATCGGCTTCCCTTTCTCAAAGAAGAGCATCGGTGACTGTATTGGATCAAACTTTGAAGAGGACCACCACCTGTATAAAGCAGAGGGGGATGAGCCCAGTAATACGAAATACAAATGCAAACAGAAAACAAGTTTCAGGAAATAGCTTGGTTATATTGCCCTTTATATGTGGTAGAGTGGTCATAGATTGTCTAGCTCAGCACATAAAAATAGTTAGCAAAAGAAGCCAGGAAATATAGCATATCTAATAACAATAATCAGATAACACTGCATATCCTTTTCCATCATTACCATCAATAGGTTAATCAAAATACTTCAATAGCACCAATCATCTCAGATAATGAAAGCAATCTATCAAAACAATCATTTCTTTCTGATGTTATGTGCCTTGGTAAAGCAACACATGTTGCGAATGATACCTTCTAGACATCTAGTTGAGTGCACTGAGGCCGAGGAAGAGGCACATTACAAAACAACAATAATGGAAGAGTAACAACATAGTATTGAGCTATTAACTGATTACTCAGAGGGTTTAAATATTAGGATTCAGGATCACCAATTAATAACGGGGAGCTAACATTGGACAACTGATCAACTGTTCATTTAAAGCTTATATGCCTTAAGAATTGTGATCTCACGTACCAATGCCCCGTATTGAAAATAAGAATATCATGGAAGCTTGGTGCCTCTGCCCATGTTTGGTCCGCAATATCAACATCAATCCTGTGGCCTTGCTTGTATCCAAGAGATTCTAGGGGACCTCCGTTTGGACTGGCTGACCAGCTACAGAACCAACAATATGATTTTGATCAATGATAACCAAATAGATGAGTTACAGCATCATCCATGAAAAGATTTATGAGTCTGTTATGACCGGTTTACAATACAACCGGAGGAGGCCCGCTAGGCAGTAGATTAAGGGCTTGGCCCAAAAGTTATCTTAGGCTAGTCGTTTTCAGGTTATAAATATTAGATTGTAAGATACCTTTTGGAATTAAGCAATAAAAGATAGTTCTATCCTATTGCCCGGCTCCAGACAAATCAGCATGCCAAGCCCTCGGATTTCTCGATGATGACACCGAGTGGATTGACTGTATCAATGAAGCATCAAGTTGGGCTTCCGGAACACAACTGCGTCAGTTATTCACCACCATATTGTCCCATTGCAAAGTCACAAACCCAAAGGTATTGTGGGATTCAACATGGGAGGCGTTGTGTGAAGATATGCAATACAAAAGAAGGACTATTCTAAACTTTCCAACACTTTGGCTTACAAACACACAGAAGAAAGCGTATGGTCTGAGTGAGATAGAAAAACTGATGAGGCAAGTAGGAAAGTCACTAAAGGACTATCCAGACATAGAACTACCAAATGCCGCAGAGCTAGAAGAACTTGGGAACAGACTAATAAACGAAGAGGTCAACTACGACATGGACAAACTCAAGGATGAGCACAAAATCATACTAAACAATCTTAACCAAGACCAGAAAAAGGCCTATGATGCAATAATGGAGTCAGTCGACAAAGGCCTAGGAAAGCAGATATTTGTCGAAGGCTACGGTGGCACAGGAAAAACCTATCTATGGAAAGCAATAACGACAAAGCTAAGATCAGAGGGGAAGGTAGTGCTTGCGGTAGCATCATGTGGCATTGCAGCATTGCTTCTCCAAGGTGGAAGAACATCACACTCAAGGTTCCGTATTCCACTTAATATCACTGAAGAATCAATGTGTGAAATAAAACAAGGCTTGCATTTGGCTGAACTGCTAAAGAAGACATCACTTATATTGTGGGACGAGGCTCCTATGGCAAACAAACACTGCTTCGAGGCACTAGACAAAAGCCTGAGAGATATTCTAAGGTTCACTAATGAAAACAGCGATGAAAAGCCATTTGGTGGAATGACAGTTATACTAGGAGGCGACTTCAGACAAATCCTGCCAGTTATAACCAAAGGAAGGAGAGAGCAGATAGTAAATGCTTCAATCAAAAGGTCATATCTGTGGAAACACTTTGAAATATTTGAGTTAACACAAAACATGCGGCTGAAGTGTTTGTCAGATGATCCAATACAAAAGCAAAAGGTCGCTGAATTTGCAGAGTGGATACTACAGATTGGCGATGGCAAAACAACATCAGATGAAGGAGAGGATTGGATAAAAATACCAAAAGACCTACTGCTAGAGAAAGGAGAAAATCGTAAAGAACAAATCGTCAAAAGCATATACCCAAATTTGCTGCAAAAATACCGTGAGCGGGATTACCTAGAAGAAAGAGCAATACTATGTCCAAGAAATGATACAGTCAAGGAGATAAATGACCACATAATGAGCCAAATACAAGGTGAAGAGGTGACATACCTAAGCCTGGACACAGTGTGCAAGGCAACGACAAATACCAACATCATGATGAACATGCAGCCTACTGAGCTCCTCAACACCTTAACGTCCCCAGGAATACCAGACCATAAGTTAAAACTGAAGGTAGGTTTGCCGGTCATGCTCCTACGCAACATCAACCAAGCAGCAGGCTTATGCAACGGTACAAGAATGACAATTACACAACTTGGAAACAAATACATCGAGACACAAATAATCACAGGAACACATGTCGGCGATAAGGTATACATACCTCGAATCATCATGTCACCAAGCGACTCAAAATGGCCATTCGTGCTGAAAAGAAGGCAATATCCATTATCAGTGTGCTTCGCAATGACAATAAACAAGAGCCAAAGTTCAGTCCTTAAACAAGGTAGGCATATATTTGCCTAAGCAAGTGTTCTGCCATGGACAACTATATGTGGCACTATCAAGAGTGACAAACAAGGAAGGATTGAAGGTGCTGATCGATGACGAAGAGTGTCCAACCAAAGATGTCACAATGAATATTGTTTACAAAGAGATTTTTTAATTGATAGTGCAGTTCCTCAAGTCATTAGACAATTCATGTATAATTACATAGAGTCACAGACAACCTTACCATACATTTTGAACAACACATTTACTTGGTTGGCATGTTAAATTTTTAAATAATTATTAATCCATAGATATATATGTTTGATCTTTCTGTAAAATATTAAATTTAAAATTAGTTATTTATCCTTGAATATTTTTAACACAAAAAATATCGCAGCAGATGAAACAATGAAATCACCAATGGATTCCACCTACAATAAGCTTTTCACAATCTCCCACATTATAGCCATGACCCACAACTAAAATACATTCACGGTTAATCTCAAAATCCAAATCTTTTAAAAATGTTCTATAGAAAGTTCACCAATTAATTCCCCTAAATAGCCATTACTAATCTCTCACAATCTAACACACATCTCTCTCACAAATAGTTTCCGATTCCCCAAATCTCCTCAATTTGTCTCTCTAAAAACATAGGCATTAGCCTCCTCGAGCGAATAAATGTATGCGTACATATGGATCTTTAATCTTTCAATAAAATATATAAATTTCTGTTCATCAGTTCTGTATCCGTGAACTAACTCTATCATGTTTGTACACATAAGTTCTTTCTACATTAATATTTATATAAACTTAGAAGTAATTTCTGAGAGCAAAAAATACAGATCGTACCTTTTTCATTTGGCAATGGATATCAACTCTACTGAATATAACATCATCTCTCTCATACCACATACTTCCAGAAGATCACGATACCAACTCTAATCTCTCTAATGAATAGTCCCCAATTCTCAATCTCTTTTGTAGCAGATCCAAGAAAAAGTTCCTGCAGCAAGGATATTTAAAATATCTTCTTTACTAAATCTTGAGCGTGGTTGTGGCATGGAGATTTTACCCAACAATTTCTAATCTGGGATGACATTTACCTCATGTGAGATGCACAAAAATTAGGGATTTTACCTGTGAAGGGCTGAAGGCTCCCTAAAATCCATTCGGAAAAATAGATCGGGAGAGACGCTGTGGCATACATCTTCCATCCGCTGACGCTATGGTTGGCCGCGGTACACAGCCGAGCCAACGACGAGCGCATGCGATGGTGCTGCCACTGAAAAGCAGGGGAGAAGAGCTGTGCTAGAGGCCTTCTTGATGATATTTTGGTCCAGTATTTTTCTACTCCCTCCTTTTTGGTTTATAAGACTCAAATCTGAAATCTCATCAATCAAGGCGTATGATGAGTGGAGAAATATATCTCGTACTTTACAAAACTACCCAAACTAAATTGATGCATTAATTGAGATTAATTGCAGTGCATGCATGCTTCACCACTAGATGAGTAGTAGCATTACATGCATTGGTGAATTCCTTTTTAATTCTTGCATGCTAAGATTTAATGCGCCTTGGAACCTTAAAAGAAGATGGAGATGAGCCTTATAAATTGAAAAAATGAAGAAAAAAATGAGATAAGCCTTATAAACTGGAAAGGAGGGAGTAGACGATATTTTGGTCCAGTCAAGAATAGAGTATGAATGAAATCAACTTCACATATAGCCGTACAGTTCCATATAAAAGAATACTTCGAAGTGTTATGACCGGTTTACAATACAACCGGAGGAGGCCCGCTAGGCAGTAGATTAAGGGCTTGGCCCACAAGTTATCTTAGGCTAGTCGTTTTCAGGTTATAAATATTAGATTGTAAGATACCTTTTGGAATTAAGCAATAAAAGATAGTTCTATCCTATTGCCCGGCTCCAGAGGAGCCGGAAACCCTAGCCGCACCTTGCCCTAGCCGCGCCGCCCTCTTCTTCCTCGCGACGGCGCCCACGCGCCGGAGCCGCCGCCCTCGCCCCCAACCCTCACTGTCCTGCCTGTATAACCTACGGAGTAGAGCCGGTAGGAACCCTAGCCCTACCAGAGTCACCCTCTAATGCACAGAAAAAGGTTAGGGAAACAGTAGACTGTCTAAAATATTAGGCAAACAAAACAATTTAAAGAAAAATGGTGAGCCGGCAAGAGAAAAGACTATTAATAGCAACCTTAGTTTTTTCAAAATCAAGTACCAAGAATGGTCTACTGGAAGCATTGCAATACTACCAAATTAGAACTAGAGTCCAAAACTGAAAGCAATGACCCACGTTGCGGATATATAATTCTTACACAACTCATAACAATAGAAGTTACACCCATCTCCAAAGAACTAAATTTTGGTACTAATACAAATGGCACTCCTTACCTGCCATAGCGTACCAAAAGATTAGTTCGGTGGTATGCGAGGGTGAGGTTGTAGCGTAGGAATGTGAAACCTCGGTCTGCCCCTGCTGGACGCCACTTGCGAACCTCTCCGTTCACTCCCCTGAGCATGCAGACCAATGAGACAAACATGTTTCGATTCAAAGAATCACCCACAAATCCTACAACAAAGCATTGAACACACATCAACATGTGATAGCATATTCAAGGGGTCACTGAAATGACTGAATACACTACACATAGACAAACAGATAAATCTGAACCAAGAAGCCGTATCACTTAAGGTATGCATTGACCCAATTTCCTCTTATAACATTATGATCATTATGAAGCAAGAATCATAATAACTGACCATGCCCCAACATGACCACCACAAGATGACATTCGTACAGCTACATATGTAAATTTCAACACATTCAACAGTACAGGGAACCAATCACATATCTATGCTATCCACATACGATACTACACCTTGCTTAGTAGACCAAGCAAAACATCGAGACATCTCTTGAGTGCCGATCTATGACAATGGGCAGTAAGCACCGCAAGTATTACCACGTTATATGCAGAAGATTTTGTTCAAAGATGCCAAAAACTCCAACTCTACCAGGAGGCCACACCAGAAAGGCTTCACTCTGCAGACGGAGTCACGTCCCAAGCAGTAGCTACCAAACACAGCGAAATGGGTGAGTACGAACCAATGTTGGTGTTCCTGTGATGCTCTAAGAACCGGAGCGGGTCGAGCCTGGGGAGTAGCTCGCACCCTTCGGGCTTCCATCGCCAGCGGAGGAGGGCGCGGCCGTTGCGCTTGCCGTTGGCGATGCAGTTCCACCCCTTGAAGATCTCCTTGCACGTGTGGTCGTACCGGAGGTGGGACTCGGCGGAGGAGTCGGACACCCATCCACCGGCAGCGTAGTCGCAGGTCTGTTGGGACCTGAGAGCTGCGTCGCGGAGCGCGGGGATGGAGCGAGATGGGAAGATCAGGATTAGGGTCAGTAGAATAAGGGGGAGGAGCAACACGAGAGGGAGGAAGACTTTGCGCCTCCGCAGGCCGGCGGCCGGGCGCCTCGCCGGCGGGCGGGGGGGGCGGC
>NW_024116309.1:0-57278 GCF_003073215.2 Triticum urartu | reverse complement strand
TTGCCGTCCTTTGTGGTTCGACTCGATGGATATTGCTCAAAAATCAATTTCTGTACACGGATGAGTATTGTGATGCAATTCAATACGAGGGCCTTGTGTTTGCTGCCACCACTCGTGGCACTGTTTTTGCATGGCATCCTAGTAGTTTCGGTACGTTTGTCTTCCATCGTAATTATAATTGTTTCATCCACATGCATGTGGGTTAGCAAGTTTCCCTTTACTAATTAACCTTCTTCTTGTGTTTCCAAGGTCTTATGAACATCCCACCACCTATACTTGAAAAATTTTATAACCAAGGGGGAGATGACGATGGTGATGATCACGAGCATGAGGACGAGCAGCGCCGATATACTCTGTGGCGCCTGGCAACTAATTCCGATGGATCACCTCTTCTTGTTTGTATACAACCCACTGATGATGTTACTGGTAAGGAAGCAGGTGTCTCCCATGGTCGCACTCTCCGGACCTATTCCAACACCCGTTGCATGGTATTCGGGATGGATACTAGTGTGCTAGCGCCAACTCCTTCTCCCTGGCACAGAATTGATAGTCTTGGAGAAAACTCACTCTTCCTTGGACAAAACTATCCTATGATGGTGAAAGGCGATCCAACTACCGCTGACACATTTATGAGAAGCAACTGTGTCTATACCTCGGACATTTGGGTGGTTCCCTACCCTCGTACTGATATAGTAGGCCGCTTCAGCTTGGATGATCGATCCTGCATTGGTCTCCAGATCGACAACAGATGGCCCGTCCCAGAGAATCAGTTGTGGTTCAAAGCAAGCGTTTCCAACGCCGCGGAATGGTTGAGTTGAAGTTCATTTCATGGCTTGTTATTTGTTGTGTGGTGAAACTTTAGTATTTATAATGTATCCTCGTTGTCGATGTGGGTTGATGACCTGTTGTATGTAATAAAATGATATGCCTGTGATAAACTTACTAAATTTATGAATGGCTTTCGAGTCGCTTCTCTAAATTTGTACTAGCTTCACATGCTTCGCGCGTCGGGTGGGTGTTTTTACTGTAGCCATATGTTAATGTGTTCGTTGTACGTAACCAGCACCTCGAATCCTCGATACTAGTATACTATATACTAGTAGGAGTAAGTAGTAGGAGTAGTAGGGCGGCATGGGCCAGAACAAGCATTCACGTCCAGGAGTACGGCACACGCCACCACCACGACATCCATCTGACACCATATTATTTCTTGGAGTCCGTGTAGAGCAATCTCTTCAACCTCGTCGTTTCTCTAAGGCAGGTTATAGTGGGGAGTAACTTAGACTAGTGTCATGCATATGACACTAGTCTTTGTTACTACCTTCATAGTGCAAAGTAACATACAAGTAGTATCATAGATGATTGCATTTATTACATTATAGACTCATTGTGCTTTGGTTTGCGTTATGTTATAGTAACATATTATGTTACTCCAAACATTTCTCTCCTCATTAACTATATGCCACATAAGCAAACTTGTCTTGAAATGTGCTATGTTACTTGCTAAGTTACTCCCACTATGACCAGCCTAACTTCAGCCATCGCGCGACGGGCGAGGTGGGGGTTTGCCGATAGTCGGTTTCCTTAACTGCGGTCCCACTTGTAAGGCCAACTCCAACGCACGACCCCAAACGGACCTCCGTTTTGCATGAACTCCAACAATAATTTTGACTAGAAAAGCAAGACCAAAGAAAACAAGAACCACAAGAATACATTTTACTACTCCTGTAAGTTGGATTAGTGCCTTCTCGATGCATTCATTGTTGATCTGCGAAGGCTCGATCTTGCATGCTTCTTTCTTCTTCGAGTGTAAAGAAGTAGACGTTGCTTCCTCGCATCTAGTCTCATGTCTAGCCTCTATTCTAGTAGGAGTATCAACAAGTGCACTAATCTCATCCGAGAGCAGAACCAAAGATTTGGTCGGGTCCTTCCTCCTTTTGCCGACATGTGGGACATCCAGCATCCAGGTCGTGTCATGAAAGAAAATAGAGTGGTAGTTGAAGCCACGAGATGTGCATCTTGGGTTAAACTGTAAATAGAATCTTACTACTCTTGAGTAACTCCAAAAGCGGCCACCGAAGATCTTTATTGGATTTGTTTTTCATCACCAGCACATCGAGGTGAAAGATGTGCAGGTTCAGTGGGTCCTCTTGCGTTTTCACTAACATGTGGGGCCGCATGTGAGCAAACAGACGATGGGCTCCGCGCGTCCGTTGGCTGGCTGAGAAGAGAGATAGAGGAGGGCTGAGCATGGACTGCAGAAAATTTGTTCTATGTACCTCGATATAGGCTCGATATAGTGGGGTGGCATGGGCCATAACTCAGTAGCATTCACGTCTAGCAGTACGGCACACGCCACCCACACGAGTCCCATCCGACACCAATTTTCTTGGAGTCCGTGCTACAGCCATCTCTTCTCCCTCCTGTTTTCTCAGCCATCACGTGGTGGGCGGGGTAGGGGTTTGCCGATAGTCGGTTTGCTCAACTGCGGTCCCACTTGTAAGTGAAAATGCAACACCGCACGCATTCCCGCTTGAGCGGCGTGCCGGACCAACCGTGTGGGGGTGCGACGCGAACACGACAGGCTTTTCCTTTTGAACTCGTAACTTGTAAAATTTGGTTCTGCTCCATGGCGCGACCGATAGATAGAAAATAACAATTTTGCCTAGAGTAATGAGAAGTTTGGTTCTAGCGCCGTTCATGCATGGAGTACGTACGAAAATTATGAAGTTGATGCAAAAGGTAAGATAATTACTGTAGTATCATATACTACTACATGGATTTGACGGAAAGATAAAAATACATACGGATCCATCAACGTTCAACGACATCCTCACTCCCTAGTGTGCCGGGTCACCAACCGACGTGTGAGGAGCAGCGGCGTTGGCGGCGAGCTCAACGTGCTCTGAACAGTGTCGTCCAAGGTTGCCCTGCGCTCCAAGAAGGCCAGTGTCCTATCGTCCTCCTCTTACATGTAGTAGTCCTTGTGGACGATTTGCGCGTAGACGTGGGTGATTATGTCGATGGTGTCTTGCTGCGCGAGGCGCTGCGCGGCGAGCGCGACCTCGAGGTGGACATTCTCCGGCGCGACGGCGGGCAGTTGCAGGGCCACCAGTGCGTCGAAGAGGTTGTTACCATAGTGGCCGTTGAGGGTGGCGGGCATCGCAGAGCCTGGGCGCGTCGGCTGGAGGCTTACGTCAAAGTCGTCCGCAAGCTTCTTGACGATGGTGAACTTGTCGAGGAAACCGACGAGGACCTCGTCGAACAAGGAGATGAAGCTGTCGTCCAAGCGGGCCCTCGCCCTGGCGGCCTCAAGCAATACTACCTGGAGACGTTCCTCGGTGCCGGGCCGCAGGCCGGCGTCGTGGACCATCTGGCACAGCCGGCTGATGCTCGCACTCATCGCCTCCATGGGTCTAGCATAGCTTCTAGTCAACTGATCTTGCGATTCGAGTGATCACTCAGCCCTTGGTTAGCGTGCGTAGGTGCGTAGGATTTCATACTACTCCTCGGCCCTCTACTGCACCTGCCTTTGGTTGTATGATAGGTGGGCTAGCCACCCCCTGGGGCCACATGGCATTCACCCAAAGGCAGTTGTCGTAAGTCAATGAAGCTGCGTCCCCCTCCGTGCCGGTGCAGTATAGTCATCTCACCAGACCTCTAGTTGGGACCAAACGAGAGAAGTTTGATGTTTACTGGTTTATTGGTCCCCTTTGCATTTTGCGCCAAGTTTTGACCTTTGATTTAACTATTAAATGTTAATTCATGTAAAAAAATGTTGTGTAAGTCACCTTACGAAAACCAAATAATCCCAAAATACTTAGGCACGGTGCATTAACTCCCTCCTTGTTTCTTATTTCGTGACATATCTGAAGGAAATATGCCCTAGAGGCAATAATAAAGTTATTATTTATTTCCTCATATATCATGATAAATGTTTATTATTCATGCTAGAATTGTATTAACCGGAAACATAATACATGTGTGAATATATAAACAAACAGAGTGTCACTAGTATGCCTCTACTTGACTAGCTCGTTAATCAAAGATGGTTATGTTTCCTAACCATAAACAAAGAGTTGTTACTTGATTAACGAGGTCACATCATTAGTTGAATGATCTGATTGACATGACCCATTCCATTAGCTTAGCACCCGATCGTTTAGTATGTTGCTATTGCTTTCTTCATGACTTATACATGTTCCTATGACTATGAGATTATGCAACTCCCGTTTACCAGAAGAACACTTTGTGTGCTACCAAACGTCACAACGTAACTGGGTGATCATAAAGGTGCTCTACAGGTATCTCCAAAGGTACTTGTTGGGTTGGCGTATTTCGAGATTAGGATTTGTCACTCCGAATGTCGGAGAGGTATCTCTGGGCCTTCTCGGTAATGCACATCACATAAGCCTTGCAAGCATTACAACTAATGTGTTAGTTGTGAGATGATGTATTACGGAACGAGTAAAGAGACTTGCCGATAACAAGATTGAACTAGGTATTGGATACCGACGATCGAATCTCGGGCAAGTAACATACCGATGACAAAGGGAACAACGTATATTGTTATGCGGTCTGACCGATAAAGATCTTCGTAGAATATGTAGGAGCCAATATGGGCATCCAGGTCCCGCTATTGGTTATTGACCGGAGACGTATCTCAGTCATGTCTACATTGTTCTCGAACCGTAGGGTCCGCACGCTTAACGTTACGATGACAGTTATTATGAGTTTATGTATTTTGATGTACCGAAGGTTGTTCGGAGTCCCGGATGTGATCATGGACATGACGAGGAGTCTCGAAATGGTCGAGACATAAAGATCGATATATTGGACGACTATATTCGGACACCGGAATTGTTCCGGGTGATTTCGGATAAAACCGGAGTGCCGGAGGGGTTACCGGAACCCCCCGGGGAAGTAATGGGCCTTATTGGGCCTGAGGGGAGAGAGAGGGCAGCAGCCCAGGAGGTGGCGCCCCCCCCCCTCATGGGGAGTCCGAATAGGACTAGGAGGGGGGGCGCGGCCCCCCTTTCCCTCTCCCTCTCCCTCTTTTTCCTTCCCCCTCCCTATTCCTAGTTGGACTAGGAAAGGGGAGTCCTACTCCCACTAGGAGGAGGACTCCCCCCCTCTCCTTGGCGCACCCAAGGGCCGGCCGGCCTCCCCCTTGCTCCTTTATATACGGGGGCAGGGGGCACCCTAGAACACACAAGTTGATCTTCGTGATCATTCCTTAGCCGTGTGCGATGCCCCCCTCCACGATATTACACCTCGATCATATTGTAGCGGTGCTTAGGCGAAGCCCTGCGACGGTTAAACATCAAGATCGTCACCACGTCGTCGTGCTGACGAAACTCCTCCCCGAAGCTTTGCTGGATCGGAGCCCGGGGTGCGTCATTGAGCTGTACGTGTGTCAAGAACTCGGAGGTGCCGGAGTAACGGTGCTTGGATCGGTTGGACCGGGAAGACGTACGACTACTTCCTCTACGTTGCATCAATGCTTCCGCTTCGGTCTACGAGGGTACGTAGACAACACTCTCCCCTCTCGTTGCTATGCATCACCATGATCTTGCGTGTGCGTAGGATTTTTTTTGAAATTACTACGTTCCCCAACAATATCAACCAATGAGAGATGTGGGCCGTGCATGCTTTCAATGACTTGAGACTACCAAACATGACATGCAGTGTTTAGTTCATTGCATGTAATCCTATTAGTACTCTAGTTAGGAGTAGCAAAAAAACATTAAGTTCTCTTGCCGATAGGAATAAAACACCATGTATTTATTTACAGAGGGAGTAGTACATTTTTGGTGACATGCATTACTAGATATTGCTAGTCAAATACTAAAATCCAGATGGACGTGGTAGTACTCCTAAATCCATACGGTGGTGCTACTAGTACTAGTAGTAGTACTACCAATGTAGTAGTAGGAGTACTAGCATTGTACTATCCGTTGGTCAAATTATTGCGTGCTGCTCCTCATAGTGAAGTGACAAGACCCTGCGCCGGAGATGACACCTGAGTATATGCGCCGTGTTCGGCATACCATAGTCAGCCTCACCGTCTGCAGTCACTATCATCATGGCTGTAGAGCTAGCCTGCTTACAACTAGCCCTGTTCGACATAATTTCCCGTGCGTAGATGCCTGTGCATTGCACGAAACACCAAGATTGGGGGTGGACGGCTCCGGCAGCGGCCATTGGGCCAGATTTTTCCACGGCCTTCTACTCCTAGATATGGTGGGGAGGAGATGAGGCTGATTGTGAGAGACAAGGAGTTGTTTGTAAATAGGGAACAAGTGCGAGCATCTTTTTGCAAAAATGGAGAAGCTTGGTTTGTATGCGTCAGATCTAGATCCGACGGCTATTGGTGAAAGATGGGAGGCACAACATCATCACCAACTCAGGACCTGTTTGATTCGCATGATTTTGAAAACGCAGGAATATGTCACCCTGTGCGTTCGGTTTATTCGGTTTACATGGTCCGATTTATACGGTTTTTTAGTTTGTACGGTATTAATACTTCGGTAAATATGGTATGAAATTAAAATACGGTTCGGTTTTGGTATATACCAAATTATTTCGGTATGGTTTCGGTATATACCATAAAAACCAAAGTTGACGCGAATTTGGAAGTGACGTAATAATAATTAGCAAATTTATGACTCAAAACACATACTATTCTACACAAATAGTATATGACTATATATATAAGTATAGATGCATGCATTGATTCATCTGTTGATGGTTATGGACGTGCTTAGCATTTTAAAAATAGAAAAATGACTATGTTACAAGAAAAAATTACGTGCTTAGTAGTGCATTTAACTCATGTACAAGAAAAATGACAACTTGTATGGTTGTTCATCTCAAGAAATATAAATTTATTTTTTACTTCGGTTTATTCGGTTAACCGTTCAGTTTTCTGGTATATACCATAAAAACCAAGTTCAAATCGGTATGAAAAGTTCATACCATACCGAAACCAGAAACCATAAAAACCATAAAATTGGTTCGGTTCGGTTTATTTTTGGTATGGTTTTTTGGTTCGGTTTTTAAATGCACAGAGTGAGGAATAGGACACGACAATATTACAAGTTTCAAACTGATATTACAAATGTTAGGAGTAATGCTGCACCTACGAAGAGGGAATTACTAGGAAGTTTACGTAAGAACTTTCGTTACTTTAGGTGGATGCAGCATTATCGTACAAACTAAAATCCACCGCCCTGACAAGTCACTAATGGGCAAATAAGTTTTCGAGTCTCTGGCCACTTGATGTTTCAAAAACAAATTCAGCTTCTGCGGATAAATGAGCTCCACCGTGTACCCGCGCGGGTGTGGCTGGGCACGAAGCGTGAGTACGTGCACGGTGCACCTATTCTCTTCTTGTATACGTACACCACCTACGTGGGGTTGTGTGAGAGAGATACAAACCTAGAGAGATATAGTGTGTGGGTTCTTGAGAGTTTTTTTTGTGGGGGGGGGGGTCAATCAAAAATTTTAACATATGCAATGTGTGTGAAATAGAGTCCTGGATATAACATATATATAGAGGGGGCAATCCATGAGAAGAGAGTGGAGGTATCATCGGCTTGAGGTGTCCATAGAATCGAAGAGAGGGATGATGTGTGTGTGTGTGCGCGCGCGATCGATAAAGAGTTCCATCGAATTTGTGTGTGCTCACGTCAAAGATATAGAGTGGCTGGCCTACTGGAACGTGAGATGGGACATGTGCAGTTTGTCTCTGTGGCATGGATACCTACCTGCAGCGCTCGACTATCGGTGTGTGGTGGGGGAAGAGGGAGGCCCAATTAACTATAGAGGTACAATGGCTAGTATATGTGTGGAGGAGGAGAGAGGCCTACCTCATGTATTAAGGAGATCGATCTGCCTCATGTATTAAGGGAGATCGATCGGCATCCATGCATATGTGCAAGAGATGAATAAGGTTGGGAGAGAGACAGAGCTAGAGTGTTGGAGGGGGTGGTAGTGGAGTTTCTTCTAACAAATGGTGGGATAGGCTTGCTAGAAAAACGGAGGGCACACCCGCAATATCAATAAGAGAGGAGATGGTTGCTTGTTGTCTGTGCACGTGCGTGTGAGAGACGGGTCAGGAGGCATGCACGAATGATGAGGGGGGACGATGTGGTTGTGGTAAGCAAATGTAACTATGTAGGAAGATCAATCGCCCTTTGTAAGAGAAAGGAGAGACATAACTTGTGAGGTACGTCGATCGATGGGGGGGTAGTTAAAGTCGATCTAGGTATATGGTGGGAGATCGATCGGTATACATGCATGTGTGTGTTAGAAGCAAATGAGGCATGAGGAGAAGGATAGAGAGAGAGGGATGCATGTAGGAGGTGGTACGAGAGGCATACTATATCGAGGGGGAGGAGTGTGCGAGTACGAGAACGATGAAAAGAGTGGTGGGAGTGAGGCATGGACGGTGACAAGAGAAGAGGGGAAGCTTGTGTTTGTGCTAGGCACACCTGGCTAGAGAGGCATATCGATCGATGTGTGCCGTAAAGAAGGAGCTGGGGGGCCTACACACACCGTGGGTGAACGACCTAAAGTGAAAAGACGAATTTGCGCGATGGAGCTAGAGAATGCTGAGGGAGGGTGAGAGGGATGCGGGCGTGTGCATGCACAAGAGAAAGTTTGCGTTAGATACAAAGATAAGAGGGTTGTGTGGGTGTAAAAGATGAATAGGGATCATATATACTTCATTATAAAAAGTGAATTCGGATATTTGAAGAATTTATCATAGTGTTTCAAACCGACGGATGTGTGAATATATATAACGGTGATACACATGGTGTGGTTATGAACATGGTATACTACACTTAATATGTTTTATCTCTACTCTTATAAAAAACGGAGTTGTTGATGATGGTGTGCCTGCCATCCTGCATTATAGGTCGTCTGATTTATATCTGGCGGATAGCAAGGAAACTATGATGGTTGAAGTTGGCAACAATCATGATTGTAGATTCTTATTGAAATAGAGAAACGAATTCAAATTTAGTTTGAATTGCAGCGGTAGTATAGACATTTGGAATGCACTAAAATGTTGGTATGAGTAGGTTACATGCATTATACAGCAAGCGAAAAAATTTAATCGGACATAACATGGATTCATACTCCCTCCTTCCATCTATATAGGGCGTAATGAGATTTTTAAGACCGCCTTTGACTATTGACAAGATTAATAGTACATGACATGCACAATGTGAAAATTATATCATTGAAAGAACCTTTCACAGACGAATATAATGGTGTGCTTTGTGTAAGTTGCATGTCATATATCATTGCTCTAATATTTGGTCAAAGTTAGCATCGAAAAATGCATTAGGCCCTATATAGATGGAAGGAGGGAGTAGCTCTGAATAGCATTTGTATAGTAAAACGGGGCAAGACTCTCTTTTTCTGTGGTGTGAATAGTTTTATTTTTTCGTTTTCTTTTTGGTTGAGGGAAGTGCGAATTGATTTGGTACGTACAAGTACAATATTACTACACGTTAGGCTTGTCCCTAAAATTCAACCCGCGTCTTGTTATATCCCGAAAATTCAGATATCGTGCTCCCAAAACTGGCGCCTTCACAACCCGCGCCTTGCTATCCCGAAATTACAACGCGCGCGAAAACTCCCTCCAGCTGCCAAATCCCGACACGCGAAATCCCCCTTCTAACCCCGAGCCGAAAGGGCCGCTAGTTCAAATCGGTGGGGGGTACTTTTGTAACACACCCTACATTTTGGACAAGCGCGTTCCTAAGTCATGCTTCACCCCCTCCCATCGCCCCCTTTTCACCATTTGAAATCCCAGGCCGCCATAACCTCTCCGCTCCAGCCGTGAAACCCCACCCTCCTCCGTCCGCCACGTCACCGCTGCCCAGCCGGAGCCTCTTCCCCGACGACGTCGTCCAGCGCAATAGCTCGAAGTCCCTCGTCCACCTCCCCGGATGAGGATCCGTCGTCCATCTCGCCGTCCCGCTGGTTCAGCCGCCCCGTCCTCCACCTCCAAGGAGCTACTTCGACGATCGCCTCGTATATCGCAGCTGCTCCATCCCCACAGCGCCTCCTTAACCTGCTCCACCAGAACTGCAGCATCCTCACCGACTCCTTGGACGAAGCCGAGGCCTACTCGGCGCCACCAAAGAGGCTGTACACTCATCGCATCGTACTTTCTCCTTAACTCGACCTCCCGGCGCCGACGGTGCTCCATCCTGCACCCCCATGGAGCGGCTACCTTGGAGTCAGCGCCACGGGCGACATCTCCATGGCGGCTCTCCCCCAGTGCGAGGCCCCTTCGGCGGCGGCGGCCATACCAGCCGGATCTGCTGCTACTGCTCCAGCTCTCGCTCGCCCAGCTGCTCTCCCCCTCGCTCGCGCTGCTGCTCTGCTCCGATTAAGCCACACTTTAGTCGACTGAATCGACTTTTGGGTCAGTCGATTTTCAGGGGTTGGGGGGCTCGCCGGAGTTAAGGAAGAACCACCCACAGCGGGGATGGGGGCTCGCCGGACAGGTACCCCACTATCTATCTTAGGGTTCAGGGTGGGGGGGCCTAGAGGGCTGGTCAGGGCGGCGGTGGCGAGTTATTTCGGGGCGGCGAGGCGGCGCTGGGGCCGGCGGTTTGGCCGGTGGTGGCTGGCGGCTCACGGGGGTGCAGGTTGAAGATGAACTGCAGGCCTTCCCTAAACTACATGTCAAGTGCCTCTCTGCTACCATTGCGTTCAGTTTCGACAGTAGCATTCAGATTCCACAGTAAATTTCAATTTCGACAGTTAAGTTCAGAGTCAACAGTTTTGACCTCATCTGTTGTAGTCAGGTGGTTTTTGGTGATGTTAATTTTACATCCATTTTACATCATCTATTCACTACACCAAAAGTGAAATGATACCGCAGAATGATGAAACCCAAAAGTGTTATGATACCGCGGAATGTCATGTGGTGGGCCTTGGAGAAACACAAAGTCCCAGCAAAGTACATTACCCTCATCAAGGACATGTACGATAATGTTGTGACAAGTGTTCGAACAAGTGGTCGACACTGATGACTTCCCGATTAAGATAGGACTGCATCAGGGGTCAGCTTTGAGCCCTTATCTTTTTGCATTGGTGATGGATGAGGTCACAAGGGATATACAAGGAGATATCCCATGGTGTATGCTCTTTGCGGATGATGTGGTGCTAGTTGACGATAGTCGGACGGGGGTAAATAGGAAGTTAGAGTTATGGAGACAAACCTTGGAATCGAAAGGGTTTAGGCTTAGTAGAACTAAAACCGAGTACATGATGTGCGGTTTCAGTACTACTAGGTGTGAGGAGGAGGTTAGCCTTGATGGCCAGGTGGTACCTCAGAAGGACACCTTTCGGTATTTGGGGTCAATGCTGCAGGAGGATGGGGGTATTGATGAAGATATGAACCATCGAATCAAAGCCGGATGGATGAAGTGGTGCCAAGCTTCTGGCATTCTCTGTGACAAGAGAGTGCCACAAAAGCTAAAAGGCAAGTTCTACAGGACGGCGGTTCGACCCGCAATGTTGTATGGCGCTGAGTGTTGACCGACTAAAAGGCGACATGTTCAACAGTTAGGTGTGGCGGAGATGCGTATGTTGAGATGGATGTGTGGCCACACGAGGAAGGATCGAGTCCGGAATGATGATATACGAGATAGAGTTTGGGTAGCACCAATTGAAGAGAAGCTTGTCCAACATCGTCTGAGATGGTTTGGGCATATTCAGCGCAGGCCTCCAAAAGCTCCGGTACATAGTGGACGGCTAAAGCGTGCGGAGAATGTCAAGAGAGGGCGGGGTAAACCGAATTTGACATGGGAGGAGTCCGTTAAGAGAGACCTGAAGGATTGGACTATCACCAAAGAGCTAGCTATGGACAGGGGTGCGTGGAAGCTTGCTATCCATGTGCCAGAGCCATGAGTTGGTTGCGAGATCTTATGGGTTTCACCTCTAGCCTACCCCAGCTTGTTTGGGACTAAAGGCTTTGTTGTTGTTGTGTATTAATGGAGATGCTATTAGAATCCCACTTGAGATTGACGATGTATGTCTTGTGCTGCTTCAGCCTTGACATCTTACGGCTCACCGGAGCTGCTCCAACGACAGAACGATCCGTCACAACAGAGCAGTGCCCTGGACGCCGTCTACAGATTCCTCAGATCTTCCTCCACACCTCCGACAGCCACCTCTGCCTCAACTGCTTCAGCGACCAACCCAATGATGCTGAGGTCGACACGACCACGGCAAAGAGGTTGTACACTTGTTGCATCACTTATTACTATACATTCACGTCGATCCATTAGGGTGATTTTGGTTCAACGGAAAAACATCGATCCACTGGTTGTTACCATCACTCTAAATTTCTGCATGCTCTCCTTACATAATCTCACCATATTTTTTTCGTATGCATGTCAGATATTGTACACAGTCATGCTGAACATGTAGAGAAAAAGAGAAGAGTTTTACGTGGCAATACAATGTCATGCAGACATCGCTCCATGGTGGGTTCAATGTCAAACCCTCCCCACCCCTCTCCAGATTGTAATCCAGAGGAAGATATCTGTTCTGAGGCGGATTCGGACGCTGCTGACCACTCCTATTTACCCCCCAAGGTGTTTGCTCTACCCTGGCATGATGATGTTAGTCATATCATGCATATGTTGCCTTGCAGTTGTAGCGACCATACCTCAAACGGCCCAATCTCTGTGCTCAGGTGTCATCCCTGGATCAGTAATGCTGACACCACATAGTACTTGAAGGATTTATAACAGAGTAGCAATCACACACTTATTACATCGAGTGCCTCAAAAGAGAACTTATTACAATAAATATGGCTTAAGGCCATCTAATAACGATAACAACGAAAGGCTTGGAAGATAAGTGAGTCCATCAACTCCAACGGCATCACTGAGTATAGAACCACGACCTCAAAGCACATTAATCATCGTCTGAAAAGTCTGCAACATTAACGTTGCAACCCGAAACGGGTCAGCGCATGGAATATGCTGGCAATGTAACACATAGAGAGTAATGGAATGAAATAGGCTATACTATATGCATATTTCGCTGGTGGAAAGCTCTATGGTTACAGTTTTGCGTAAAGCAAAATTTTCCCTACTGCAAAGGAATAAATTTTATTTAACTATCATGGTAGTTGTTAAACATTGAGAATGGTTGACAGCATTCTCAATCCCAATTAAGCATCATCATTAAACAAAACCCAACAAAATTAATTAGAGTAACATGATGAGATTCACATGATAATCCAAGTACTAGATACTCAAGATGTCCATAACCAGGGACACGGCTAACCATGATTAGTTTATACACTCTGCAGAGGTTTGCGCACTTTTCCCCACAAGACTCGATCGCCTCTGTTTGATTTCTCGCACTACAATGATGTTTGAGAAACGGATGACCGAGACATAGTCTTTCAGAAGCGCTAGCACCTTACGATCGGGTAGACCGTTACACCTACTTTCCCCTACATCTGCTAGTCTACCACTATAAGAGTTCGCATGACTTAATCAACTATGCTAGAGCCCATAATAGCTTGTGGCTGCACACGGAAGTTTCTAGCATGAATAATCTCATGATCCCTTTGAGCCTGGGTGGCGGTCCAAAAGAAAAACAGGCAATCGCTGGAATACCCAGGTGCCTCAATCCACCCAAATGTGAATTTAAGTTGCCACCTTAGATAAACCTTTAATTTAACAATCTCACATCTGTCATGGATTTCACTCACCCAATCCACGTCTACTAGCATAGCTTGGCATAATGAGCAAACGTAGAAGTAACTCCCAAAGGTTTGATAATAAACAGGTAATAGCCACTACCTCAACTACTTCCCAAACCCACAATTTAATTAGATCCTAATCATGCAATGTGTGAGGGTTGATCTAATGCAATAAAAACTGGGTAGTAGGAGGTATGATCAAAGTGTTACTTGCCTTGCTGATGATCCGCAAAACCTAGCGATTCGATGTAGCAAGCGGCGCACTCCGGGTACTCTATCGCAAACAAACAAGCATACAATAAGTACTCATCTAATGCACAGGTAAAACTCGAATAAGAGATCTAACCAGAAAGATCAACTTAAGAACTCCGGTTGGCAAAAAGAATCAAATCGAACGAAGCAACGAAAGACAAACGGCAAAAGAAACAGGATTCGTTTACTATTCTGGATCTAGGGCAATTTTTTACAGTGGAAAAAACTTGTTTGAGTTTGTTAAACGGAAAGAGGGTTTCGAGATGAAACTCCAGGCGCTTGAATCGCCTGATTCCGATAAACGAGCAAAAAGTTACACTAGAACAAAAACGGATCAGGAATTGCGATTAGAAAAATCGCGGATTTAATTCGAGAAAAAGAAAAACGAAGAACAGATTAATGAACGAATGTTCGTTAACTGGATCTAATCAAAGAACGTGTTCATTAAAATGAATGAACGGGTGAACGCTCGCTAATTAAATAAACTGGAAAACCGATCTATTTAAAAAAACCGAAACTAAAAAAAATCAAACAAAACCGATGGAAAACTGATCGGTCGGCGCGAGGTCTACCTCCGGCGACTCCGGTGAATGGCGGCGGCGGAGGCTCCGGCGATCGTCGGCGGCGGTGGCACGGGGCGAGGCGGCGCGGAGCGGCAGCGGCGCGGGCGGCGTGGCGGCGGTGCGACGCGGCGGCGGCGGGGCGGTGGCGGCGGTGGTGCTAGGGTTAGGGTTTGGGGCGGGGGCGCGGCTTGGGCTGTCGGGCCTCGGGCGGCGACTATTTGAAGGCCCGGCCAGGCGGAGTCCTGGCCGGTTACGGCCCAAAGTCGGTTCGGACCTCTTTTTTTTTAATAATTACGCTCAGAAAAAAACAAAAGGAATACTAAACGGACTCCAAAAATCCTGAAATAAATTTTCTCCGGCTTCTAAAATCAAGCCGCACAGGATGAACATTTATTTGGGCCTAAATGCAATTTTAAAATACGCGCATTTTCCCTAAATTCAAATAAAATATTAAATAAAACCAAAATAAAATATTATTTGATTTTTTTATTAAATCCTCAATATTTCTTTATTTTGGGAAAGTAATTTTATTCCCTCTCTCATATTTTGATAATAGAAATAATTGAAGATGAAATAAATAAAATCAAATGATCCTATTTTGAAAATTTGAGAAAACTCAAATATGAAAATAACGAAATCCCCAACTCTCTCCGAGGGTCCTTGAGTTGCGTAGAATTTTCTAGGATCAACCAAAATGCAATAAAATATGATATGCAATGATGATCTAGTGTATAACATTCCAAATTGAAAAATTGGGATGTTACAAACCTACCCCCCTTAAGATGAATCTCGCCCTCGAGATTCGGGTTGGCTAGAAAATAGGTGAGGGTGGCGCTAACTTTCCCTTAACTCCAAATTGCTTAACTCCTCGAAGTGGAGATACTCGAAGATAAACTCGGTCTCTGACTTCGTAAACTGTCTCCTTGCGTTTAGAATCTGCATAGCTCTTCTGCCTAGACTGGGCTACTTTGAGCCTATAGCGAATCAATTTCACTTTCTGTTCAGACTCCTTAATCAGATCTGGTCCGAACAACTAGCAGTCTCCAAATTCATCCCACGACAATGGAGTCCTGCACCTCCTTCCGTACAAGGCTTCAAAAGGGGCCATCTTCAAACTGGATTGATAACTGTTGTTGTAAGAGAACTCTGCATATGGCAAATTCTCGTCCCAACTAGATCCATAATCTAGCGCACAAGCTCTCAGCATATCCTCCAAAATCTGGTTGACTCTCTCGGTCTGTCCATCTGTCTGCGGATGGAAAGCTGTACTAAACTCCAGCCTGGTACCCAAGGTTTCATGCAACTAATTCCAGAACTTTAAGGTAAATTGGGTTCCTCTATCGGATACAATGCTCCTTGGAATTCCATGCAGACATACGATTCTGGTCATGTATATCTTTGCCAACTTTGCACTGGTATAGGTAGTCTTCACTGGAATGAAATGAGCTACCTTTGTCAAACGATCGACTACAACCCATATCGAGTCATAGCCTGAACGTGTTCTGGGAAATCCTGTAATAAAATCCATGCCTAACTTATCCCACTTCCATTCGGGTATCGGCAATGGCTGTAGCAATCCTGCTGGCTTCTGATGCTCTGCCTTTACTCTCTGACATACATCACAAACTGCTACATACTCCGCAATATCCTTCTTCATTCCGGTCCACCAGAAAGTGTCCTTCAAATCCAAATACATCTTGGTATTTCCTCGGTGAATCGAGTACGGCGAATCATGGGCCTCTTGCAGAATTAACTTCCTGATCTCCTGGTCATTAGGCACATAAACACGGTCTTCAAACCATAAGGTATCGTGCTCATCTTCACGAAATCCCTTAGCTTTTCCTTTGCTCATTTTCTCCTTTATAGAGGCAATCTCCTTGTCGGTCTTTTGAGCTTCTCTGATCTTATCCATCAAGGTAGACTGAATCTCCAATGCTGCTACATATCCTCTCGGAACTATCTCCAAACATAGCTCACGAAGATTCTCGGCTAACTCCCTTGGTAAATCTCCCGTCATTAAGGTGTTGACATGAATTTTACGGCTCAGCGCGTCAGCTACTACGTTAGCCTTTCCGGGGTGATAATGCAATCTCATATCATAATCCTTGATGAGCTCCAACCATCTCCTTTTCCTGAGATTCAACTCCTTCTGCGTGAAAATATACTTCAAGCTCTTATGATCCGTATATACCTCACAATGGTTTCCAATGAGAAGGTGTCTCCAGGTTTTCAATGCATGCACTACGGATGCTAACTCCAAATCATGCGTAGCATAATTTAACTCATGAGGCTTAAGCTGTCGCGAGGCATATGAAACAACTCTTCCTTCCTGCATAAGCACTGCTCCAAGTCCTCGACGTGAAGCGTCGCAATACACCTCATAATCCTTGGTTTGATCTGGCAAAATCAACACAGGTGATGTAACCAAACGTTTCTTTAACTCCTGGAAACTAGTCTCACATTCCTCAGTCCATATGAACTTGGTATCCTTCTTCAACAACTCCGTCATAGGCTTTGCAATCTTCGAGAAATTCTCAATAAACCTCCGGTAGTATCCTGCAAGTCCAAGAAAACTCCGGATCTCTCCAACTGTTGTTGGTGCTTCCCATTTTGTCACGGTGTCAACCTTGGTGGGATCTACTGCTATACCTTCTCCAGATATAACGTGTCTGAGAAATCCAACTTCTTTCAACCAAAACTCATATTTGCTAAACTTGGCATATAACTGATGTTCTTTGAGCTTACCAAGTACCAAACGCAAATGCTCCTTATGCTCCTCTTCATTTTTCGAGTAAACTAGGATATCATCAATGAACACTACGATGAACTTATCCAAAAACTCCATAAACACTTTGTTCATCATGTTCATAAAATATGCAGGTGCGTTAGTCAGACCAAATGACATAACGGTATATTCATACAGGCCATACCTGGTGGTAAAAGCCGTCTTAGGTATATCCTGTTCTCGAATCTTCAACTGGTGGTATCCTGATCGCAGATCGATCTTGGAAAATACCTTAGCTCCTTGCAATCGATCAAACAGATCATTGATCATCGGTAGTGGGTACTTGTTCTTGATGGTTACTTCATTCAATCCTCGATAATCAACAACCATCCTTAACGATCCATCCTTCTTCTCCACTAGAAGTACTGGCGATCCCTAAGGTGAGGAACTTGGGCGGATATATCCCTTATCTAGTAACTCCTTAATCTGCTTCTTAATCTCCACCAAATCCTTTCCGGGCATCCTATATGGTCTCTTTGATATTGGCCCTGTGCCTGGCAAAAGCTCAATCAAAAACTCAATATCTCTATTCGGTGGCATGCCTGGCAACTCTTCTGGAAATACATCAGGGAAATCCTTCACTACTGGTACTTCCTCCTACACAACTCCTGTTAGACAATTTACTTGAGTCCTCTTCGGCACATGCCGGGATACATACTTGATCCTTCTCCCTTCTGGGGTGGTAAGCAAGATCGACTTACTGGCGCAATCGATGTTTCCTCCATACATCGACAGCCAATCCATCCCCAGAATTACATCCAATCCTTGTGATTCCAAAATGATTAAATCCGAGGGAAACACATGCCTACATATACTCAATGGCACTTGAAAACATCCTTGGCTAGCCATATACTCCGCTCCTGGTGAGCTTACTAACATAGGTGTTCTAAGAACCTTGGTGGGCAGGTTATACTTATCCACAAATCCCCTTGATATGTATGAATGCGATGCACCAGTATCAAAAGAACGAGTACAGTAAATGACTTAACCAAAAACTTACCGATTACTGCATCTAGCTGCTCTTCAACCTCCTCCACGTTAACGTGGTTCACCTGTCCCCTGTTGAAAGGGTTCGGCTTCTTCCCAGAGCTTCCATTTCCATTCTGGGATTCAGGACATTCATTGGCATAATGTCCAGTCTTCTGGCACTTGAAACAAGTGACTTGGCTCAGGTCTCTCTTGGCTGGGGTTGATGGGTTGGTGCGGTTCTGGCCGTTGCTTCCTCCATTCCCATTACCATTCTTGGTGCCATTGTGGTTGTGCGAGCTACCTCCTCCATGGGTATGCTGAAAATGTCCTCCCGGTCTAGGGGTAAAACGTGGCTTCTGCTGAGCTCCTGAATTGTACTTCCCTTGTCCATACTTCCTATTGTGATTCTCAATCTGCTGCTGCTTCCCTTCAATCATGAGAGCATGATCTACCAACTCCTGGTAGTTGTTGAAGTTGCTACCATCAACTGCATGCTCAACTCATCATTCAATCCTTGCAGAAACTTCTCTTGCTTAGCTCCATCCATAGCAACGTCATCTGGGGCATAACGTGCTAGCTTACTGAAGTCCTCCACATACTGGCCAACTGTCCGCCCTCCTTGGCGCAAGTTGCGAAACTCTCACTTCTTCATGGCCATAGCTCCTACTGAAACATGGGCAATACGAAAAGCCTGCTGAAACTGGTCCCACGTGACAGTGTCGATAGGGAAAGTGGCTGTGAAATTTTCCCACCATGATGCTGCGGGTCCTTCAAGCTGATGCGCGGCAAACTTCACCTTTTCCGCATCTGTGCATCCTGCTGTGGTCAACTCCCTTGTTGTCTTACGGAGCCAATCATCTACTACTATCGGCTCGGTGCTACTGGAAAACACCGGCGGATTTAGCCTAAGAAAACGGGCTAAGTGATCAACAGGTGGTGGTGGTGGTGGTGCGTTGTTGTTGTTGTTCCCCTGATTCTGATTTTGGACTAGCAACTGCATCAATGTGTTCAGCTGCTGGATCAACTGAGTGAGCTCCGGTGGGAAGGTAAATCCGGGATCACGTCTCGGAGGCATCTAAGGGTTTAGAAAAGATGAGATTTAAGAATAGAGGGGGTCTAAAGAGAAAACACTACCCATATGCACATGAGGCAAAAGCAAACAATTTACTTCATTCAATCAAACAAGGGCATACAATCGATCTAACTATCACAAAAGTGCTCGGACTACTATATTTACATGGTGGACTACTACTACTGATGGGGTGGTCTACTAGAAATATTCTTCGGTTGCAGACTCCATGATATCTGCTCCACCTTCATCAACATAGTCATCATCGCTATCATCTGGATCCGAGTAAGTGTCGTCGATGATGATGTAGTCTTCCAGGCGAATCTCCTTGGGTACTTCATCTTCCTCTACTGGTGTAGGGCCTCCCATAAATATTCCAATCTTCTTGATCAGATCGTCATTCTTCTCCACTAATACTTCGATTTCCTCTTCATAATCTTCACGTGTAGCCTTGAGTTCTTCCTCCAATTCCTTGATTCTTGTCCTTGCTTTCTTCAGACCTATCATGTCGGTGCACATCTGGTTCTCCTGGCGTCGAATGTGCTAGTTTAACTCCTGGATAAAAGCTGCAACTGATCTATCCTTCCTGGTACTGATCATCTCCCAGTGCTCATCTCGGCGCCCACAAATTTGGTAGATAGTATCCTTGAGATCATTACGGTAAACTTCTCCAATGCGTCCCATGGCGATGTGAGCTGCCATGCTCTTTCCTAGACTCCAGGTTGGTGCATCAAAAGAAAACTCTATGGGCTCAGTGACTGGCATGAACGTCCTTCCTGGAACTTGAACTTGAATCATCCAGCGCTCTTCTTCAGGTAGAGTGGCGTTGTAAGTTCCGGTGAAGCTTGGTACTCCTATGTTCAGGTATCTAATGACTTCCTTCAAGTGACGTCCAGAGGGTGTATCTTTATCCGGTTGCGTGAACTTGTTCTTTGCATCCGCCATCCTAAACGAGTAGAAAAGATGAGAAGTCAGAATGAGAAGAGAGTAGTGATCTAGGTCTTAGTGGTCGTGTCCTACAGTCAGCGTGTGCTCTGATACCATCTTGTAGCGACCAGACCTCAAACAGCCCAATCTCTGTGCTTAGGTGTCATCCCTGGATCAGTCATGCTGACACCACATAGTACTTGAAGGATTTATAACAGAGTAGCAATCACACACTTATTACATCGAGTGTCCCAAAAGAGAACTTATTACAATAAATATGGCTTAAGGCCATCTAATAACGATAACAGCGGAAGGCTTGGAAGATAAGTGAGTCCATCAACTCCAACGGCATCACTGAGTATAGAACCACGACCTAAAAGCACCTTAATCGTCATCTGAAAAAAGTCTGCAACATTAACGTTGCAGCCCGAAATGGGTCAGCACATGGAATATGCTGGCAATGTAACACATAGAGAGTAATGGAATGAAATAGGCTATACTATATGCATATTTTGCTGGTGGAAAGCTCTATGGTTACAATTTTGCGTAAAGCAAATTTTTCCCTACTGCAAAGGAATAAATTTTATTTAACTATCATGGTAGTTGTTAAACATTGAGAATGGTTGACAGCATTCTCAATCCCAATTAAGCATCATCATTAAACAAAACTCAACAAAATTAATTAGAGTAACATGATGAGATTCACATGATAATCCAAGTACTAGATACTCAAGATGTCCATAACCGGGGACACGGCTAACCATGATTAGTTTATGCACTCTGCAGAGGTTTGCACACTTTTCCCCACAAGACTCGATCGCCTCCGTTTGATTTCTCGCACTACGATGATGTTTGAGAAACGGATGACCGAGACATAGTCTTTCAGAAGCGCTAGCACCTTACAATCGGGTAGACCGTTACACCTACTTTCCCCTACATCTGCTAGTCTACCACTATAAGAGTTCGCACGACTTAATCAACTATGCTAGAGCCCATAATAGCTTGTGGCTGCACACGGAAGTTTCTAGCATGAATAATCTCATGATCCTTTTGAGCCTGGGTGGCGGTCCAAAAGAAAAACAGGCAATCGCTGAAATACCCAGGTGCCTCAATCCACCCAGATGTGAATTTAAGTTGCCACCTTAGATAAACCTTTAATTTAACAATCTCACATCTGTCATGGATTTCACTCACCCAATCCACGTCTACTAGCATAGCTTGGCATAATGAGCAAACGTAGAAGTAACTCCCAAAGGTTTGATAATAAACAGGTAATAGGCACTACCTCAACTACTTCCCAAACCCACAATTTAATTAGATCCTAATCATGCAATGTGTGAGGGTTGATCTAATGCAATAAAAACTGGGTACTAGGAGGTATGATCAAAGTGTTACTTGCCTTGCTGATGATCCGCAAAACCTAGCGATTCGAAGTAGCAAGCGGCGCACTCCGGGTACTCTATCGCAAACAAACAAGCATACAATAAGTACTCATCTAATGCGCAGGTAAAACTCGAATAAGAGATCTAACCAGAAAGTTCAACTTAAGAACTCCGGTTGGCAAAAAGAATCAAATCGAACGAAGCAACGAAAGACAAACGGTAAAAGAAACAGGCTTCGTTTACTATTATGGATCTAGGGCAATTTTTTACAGTGGCAAAAACTTGTTTGATTTGGTTAAACAGAAAGAGGGTTTTGAGACGAAACTCCAGGCGCTTGAATCGCCTGATTCCGATAAACGAGCAAAAAGTTATACTAGAACGAAAAACGGATCAGGAATCGCGATCAGAAAAATCGCGGATTTAATTCGAGAAAAAGAAAAACGACGAACAGATTAATGAATGAACGTTCGTTAACTGGATCTAATCGAAGAACGCGTTCGTTAAAATGAATGAACGGGCGAACGCTTGCTAATTAAATAAACCGGAAAACCGATCTATTAAAAAAACGAAACTAAAAAAACCGAACAAAACCAACGGAAAACCGATCGATTTTTCGAGAAAAACTGGCGGCGGGAGGTCTACCTCCGGCGACTCCGGCGAACGGCGGCGGCGGCGAGCGGCGGCGGCGGGGGGCAGCGGGGCGGGGCGGCGGCGGGGGGCGCGCGCGGGGCGGGGCGGCGCGGCGGGCGGCGGCGGCGCGGCGGGGCTAGGGTTAGGGTTTGGGGGCGGGGGCGCTTGGGCTGTCGGGCCTCGGGCGGCGGCTATTTGAAGGCCCGGCCAGGCGGAGTCCTGGCCGGTTACGGCCCAAAGTCGGTTCAGACTCTTTTTTTTAAATAGTTACGCTCAGAAAAAACAAAAGGAATACTAACGGACTCCAAAAATCCTGAAATAAATTTTCCCGCTTCTAAAATCAAGCCGCACAGGATGAACATTTATTTGGGGCCTAAATGCAATTTTGAAAAACGCGCATTTTTCCTAAATTCAAATAAAATAGCAAATAAAACCAAAATAAAATCTTATTTGATTTTATTAATCCTCAATATTTCTTTATTTTGGGAAAGTCATTTTATTCCCTCTCTCATATTTTGATAATAGAAATAATTGAAGATAAAATAAATAAAATCAAATGATCCTATTTTCAAAATTTGAGAAAACTCAAATATGAAAATAACGAAATCCCCAACTCTCTCCGAGGGTCCTTGAGTTGCGTAGAATTTCTAGGATCAACCAAAATGCAATAAAATATGATATGCAATGATGATCTAGTGTGTATAACATTCCAAATTGAAAATTTGGGATGTTACAGTAGTGCCTACTTTTAACATCATATATGTCATCTGCTTAGTTTAGACATGTTCTGTAATGCCACTTGTTTAGTTTCTATATCATATATGGGAATTATGCAGTCTCATGTCTTTTAGCCAGCCATAATATATGTGAAATATGCAATGACATCCTATTTAACCAGGAATCATATATTTAAATGATATCTTGCCCATCCTTTTCTTCATTACATTTCCATTTGTCGACAATGTTTGTACATTAAACTACTCTTCCTGTGAATCAGCCATTTGGGTGGGAGATGGAAAAATCTGGAGTGAAAATAAGGCCTTCAAAGCAGACAGTGCTACCTGTCGAAGCAGATCTCTTGTTGGGTCCCCATAGCTCCTTAGAGATGGATTCAGAGACAGATGACCAGTCCTATTCCTCCACTGAGGTGTATGCTCTAACTTGGCACGGTTATACTGCTCATATCATGCATACGGCGTCTTGCATTGAATAGTTTAGACATCATATACACAATATTCAACACCATGTTCTTAGTTCAGACATCATATCGAATGCCCTCTGTTTAGCATATAAATCACATATGTGAATTAAATGATGTGATCCTGATTACTTAGATAACATGTAGGTGAATTATGTCATGCGATCAGTTTAGATAGACATCATATATGTGAAATTATGTCATGCTATCCGTTTTAGTTAAACAATATACATGTCAACTATTTCATGTCCTCTTTTTTCCACACTATATATTGCATCCGTCTCTCATACAATGTCTGTACATTCAACTATGTTTCCTGTTTATCAGCCATTTGAATTGGAGCGGGTGATGCCAGTATCTAGCGGACTAAAAACACGGTCTTCAAATAAAACAGTGCTACCTCTTGGTGGAGATAGCACCCCAGTTGTACATGCACAAGAACCAGCCCTACCACACATAACCCAAACTCTCGCAGATTGTACCCCTACTATGATGGACAGAGAACCAGCTTCATCCAATCTAACCCCAACCCCAGCCGATAATAACCCAGTTCCTATTGACACAGCACCATCTCCACCATAGAGCTCCCAAACAAGAGCATTTAGTAAGGCAGCTCCAGTGCCCATAGTGCCAGTACTATCACGGCGAACCCCAACTCCACCAGTTAGTACGCCTATTGTAGGACCTTGAAGTAGATGTGTCTAGAGGGGGGGTGATTAGACACTTAATGCTAAAGTTGCAATTTTTAAGCCTTTTCGGTTTAAGTGGAGTTTAGGCATAATTTCAACATTCACAATACATATCAAGCAAGCATGCAAAGAGTGTATAGGCAGTGGAAAATAAAGCATGCAACTTGCAAGAATGTAAAGGGAAGGGTTTGGAGAATTCAAACGCAATTGGAGACACGAATGTTTTTCCCGTGGTTCGGATAGGTGGTGCTATCCTACATCCACGTTGATGGAGACTTCAACCCATGAAGGGTAACGGTTGCGCGAGTCCACGGAGGGCTCCACCCACGAAGGGTCCACGAAGAAGCAACCTTGTCTATCCCACCATGGCCATCGCCCACGAAGGACTTGCCTCACTAGCGGTAGATCTTCACGAAGTAGGCGATCTCCTTGCCCTTACAAACTCCTTGGTTCAACTCCACAATCTTGTCGGAGGCTCCCAAGTGACAACTAGCCAATCTAGGAGACACCACTCTCCAAGAAGTAACAAATGGTGTGTTGATGATGAACTCCTTGCTCTTGTGCTTCAAATGATAGTCTCCCCAACACTCAACTCTCTCTCACAGGATTTGGATTTGGTGGAAAGAAGATTTGAGTGGAAAGCAACTTGGGGAAGGCTAGAGATCAAGATTCATATGGTGGGAATGGAATATCTTGGCCTCAACACATGAGTAGGTGGTTCTCTCTCAGAAATAGGATGCTAGAAATGTAGGCTTAGTCTGATGGCTCTCTCCATGAATGAAGAGGAGGTGGAGGGGTATATATAGCCTCCACACAAAATCCAACCGTTACACACAATTTACCAATCTCGGTGGGACCGAATCAACAAACTCGGTCAGACCAAAATAGTAAACCTAGTGACCGTTAGAGATTTTCGGTGGGACTGACATGCAACTCGGTAGGACCGATTTTGTTAGGGTTAGGGCATAACGTAATCTCGGTGAGACCGATTACACAAACTCGGTGAGACCGATTTTGGTAATTAGCTAACCAGAGAGTTGGTGAGGTAAACTCGGTGGGACCGATTTGCTCTTTCGATGAGATCGAAAAGTTACAAAAAGGAAACACTGAGTTTACATTGCAATCTCGGTGGGACCGATCCGCTCTTTCGGTGAGAGCGAAAAGTTACGAAAAGGAAACAGAGAGATTACAATCCCATCTCGGTGAGACCGAGATCCCTATCGGTAGAACCGAATTGCTAGGGTTTGGCAATGGCTATGACAAGTGAAACTCGGTGGCGCCGGATAGAAATAATCGGTAGGTCCGAGTTTGGCTTTGGGTTTAGGTCATATGTGGAAGTGGGAAAGTAGCTGAGGATTTTGGAGCATATCATTAAGCACTTGAGCAAGAGGCTTATTAAGCAACACCTCATCCCTCCTTGATAGTATTGGCTTTTCCTATGGACTCAATGTGATCTTGGATCACTAAAATGTAAAATGAAGAGTCTTGAGCTTTAAGCTTTAGCCAATCCTTTGTCCTTAGCATCTTGGAGAACTTCCCACAATCTTTAGTCCATGCCACTCCATTGTTGAACTTATCTGAAACATACTAGATAGAAACGTTAGTCCAACAAGAGATATGTTGTCATTAATTACCAAAACCACCTAGGGAGCACTTGTGCTTTCAATCTCCCCCTTTTTGGTAATTGATGGCAACATACATCAAAGCTTTAGATAAAGATATAAAGAACAGCAAGTAAAGCTTTCGAAGGACATGTAACAAGCATAGGCTCCCCCTACATGTATGCACTCATGTAAATGTGAAATATAGAGGCATGTGAGAGCATAACCATGACAGAGTAGGCAATGTGTTACATGTATCTTGGCCATATGCATCAGAGCAAAAGATTATCAAGTAAAATACCTTATGCTCATGAGTCCTTCTTGCAAACAGTATGTACATAAGCAAGAATTCCTCATACTCATGATTTTGATGCATACACTTACCTTGTAGTCTTTAGCTGGCTTAGGATGGAATGAACCTGCACAAACAAGGTTAGATAACACAGGTACCTCCACTAGTCAGAGCAAACCAAAGAAGCCACAAGAGAACCAAGACTGGGATGACATGTAGAGAGTGAGTACAAGGTACCACATTGGATTCAACATGTCCCCAAGAGTAAAGATATGCAATGAATTTGACTGATTTCTTTCCCTTAGGTGTCTTGCTCCCCCTGAATCTTACATGGGATATTGGGAGAAGATAGGGAACAGAAAATCAGAGCTGAAAGATACAAATGGATAGAACTTAATGCAAATAAGCACATATGAACATGTCTTTCCCCCAAAAAGACATGTGACATCTCTCCTCTTGAACATCAAGCATCTGGGACATCTGGGATCCTTGGGTATTCTCTCCCCTGGAAATCTCTTTCTCCCCCTTAATACTTTCTCTCTTGTAGGTTTGGTCCTTGAGACTTTCTCTCCCCCTTGAGCTTTGATGTGATCTCTCTCTCCCCCTTTGACATCAATTTCCAAGAAGGGCTTTCTGGAATCCGTCGTATAGGTTTGGTCCTTGAGACTCAGCACAAAGCAATGGATAAAACTGTGATGCTTGTAGAGGACAAGATTCATTGAGTAGAGCTAGATCAGAAGAAATATAGAACAAGTGGCAAACTGTTTTTCCTGTTGCGTAGTCGGTGGCACCGAGTGGCATGTTTCGGTGGTACCGAAAAGATTCGGTTGGACCGAAAATTACAAGTCGGTGAAACCGAGTTCACACAGAGAAAAACACTTGTCACCTCAGCTCACTAGACATGTAGGATCTCACAAAGATTTGCAATGAATTACCTGAAGGATTTGCAAGGAATTGAATGCAGAAAATGCAGAACAAAAACAAAAAGAAAAGAGAAGAAACTGAAAGATCTAGATGAAGTTTTTTTTGTTTTGGAAAAAGAGAAAGAAAATAAACATGCATGAGACAAATGCAATAACACAGAAAAGAACACAAGAGAACTTCATCTAGAGTTGGGCGGTGACATAGTCACCTATGTTAGAGTATATTGACTTAGGAGTCACGTGAGAACACTTGATCATAGGTCATACTCATCGTTTAAGCTCAAAATGGGGTTACCATTTTTCGTTTAAGCATCTTGATGTATTCACATCTTGTTGAGTTGCTTTGACTCATGTCTTGGAGTAAAGCTTCTCTAAGATGGAATAACATACCTTGGGTGGTGGTGTGGTTCTTGCTCATGTAGTTGAACTTGTGTGGGTGCTCAAGGTTGATGTAGCTCATCAAGAGTTGGGAGCACCACTTGGAGTTTGAGTTCATCTACCTACATGGGTTAGTTCTTGCAAGGAAGAGCACTTGTGTATCCAAAAATGACAATCATGAAGCTCAACATGGAATTTGTCAAAGGATATGTTTGAATGGTTTTATGCTTCCTTGTCTTCAACCACCATTTGTAGAGACTTGGTGATGTAGAGATTGCTCAAGATGTGAGTGAGTCGCAATCTCATGGAATTAGATTCAACCAAGCATCTACATGGGTTAGACAACATGCAAGGTACAAATATATCCAAGACATAAGATAGTCATCATAAGAGATATATCATGGATTAGTCATAAGCTCATGTCTTGCATGTATCCAATGGAGTTCCTACTCCAAGTTCGAAGCATCAATAATGTTCAATTCACCTCTCAACCTGCAAAATACTTTCTCATCAAGAGGTTTAGTAAATATATCCGCTAATTGCTTGTCGGTGCGAACATGCTTAAGATCAATGTCACCCTTAGCAACATGGTCTCGAATGAAATGATGACGAACTTCAATATGCTTAGTTCGAGAATGTTGTACATGATTATGACCAATTTTGATAGCACTTTCATTGTCACAAAGCAGTGGAACATGTTTCACATAGATCCCATAATCTTTAAGAGTTTGGGTCATCCAAAGTAATTGAGCACAACATGAACCAGCGGCAATGTATTCCGCTTCGGCGGTGGATAAGGATACCGAGTTTTGTTTCTTGGAAGACCAAGACACAAGAGATCTACTAAGAAATTGACAAGTACCCGAAGTAGACTTTCTATCAACCTTGTCTCCGGCATAATCCGAGTCGGAATAGCCAACAAGATCAAAAGAAGACCTCTTAGGATACCAAATGCCAAAGTTTGGTGTATGAATTAAGTATCTCACTATCCTTTTCACGGCCTTAAGATGACATTCTTTAGGAGCAGCTTGATAACGTGCACACATGCACACACTTAGCATAATGTCGGGACGTGAAGCACATAGGTATAACAAAGAACCAATCATAGAGCGATAAACCTTTTGATCAACCGGTTCACCATCTTTGGTCAAATCAAGATGTCCACTAGTAGGCATGGGTGTAGGCATACCTTTGCATTCTTGCATATTGAACTTCTTGAATAAGTCCTTGGTGTACTTCGTTTGAGAGACAAATGTACCTTCCTTAGTTTGCTTGATTTGCAAACCGAGAAAGAATTTGAGTTCACTCATCATAGACATCTCAAACTTCTCTGACATTAGCTTTCCAAACTTTTCACTAAAGAGAGGGTTAGTTGAACCAAATATGATATCATCAACACAAATTTGGCATACAAATAGTTCTCCATTAACCCTTTTTGTAAAAAGAGTAGAATCAATTTTACCAATTTCAAAACCACTTGCAATAAGGAACTTGGTCAAGCATTTATACCATGCTCTAGGAGCTTGTTTAAGACCATAAAGAGCTTTGTGAAGTTTGTAAACATGATTTGGTTTCTTAGGATTGATAAAGCCGGGAGGTTGTTTGACATAAACTTCCTCCTCTATTTCACCATTTAGAAAAGCACTTTTAATGTCCATTTGGTACAAGGTGATATTATGGTGATTAGCATAGGCAAGTAAGATGCGAATGGACTCAAGTCTAGCAACGGGAGCATATGTCTCACCATAGTCCATACCTTCGACTTGTGTGTACCCTTGGGCGACGAGACGTGCTTTGTTGCGAACCACTTGTCCATCTTCATCTTGCTTGTTGCGAAACACCCATTTGGTTCCAATGATGTTGTGGTTGTTGTCGGGCTTCTCAACCAATGTCCAAACTTGGTTTCTCTCAAAGTTGTGTAGCTCTTCATGCATAGCGTTTATCCAATCCGGATCTTCCAATGCTTCTTCAACCTTCATAGGTTCAATGCTAGAGATGAATGAATACTTTTCACAAAAGTTAGCTAAATGAGTTTTTGAGCGAGTGATTCTCCCGGTTTGTATATCATTGAAGATTTGCTCGACGGGATGATCTTTGGCAATTCTTGCTCGAACTCGTGAGAGCTTTTGCTTGGGTCTTCGTTGAACATCTTCTTCATCTTGTTCTTCTTCTTGGCCTTCTTCATTGTTGACGTTGTCGTTCTCTTGTCGTGGTGGAGAAGGAGGTTGTTGATGTTCGTCTTGATGCATTTCCTTGTCTTCTTCATCTTGGTGTGTCCCACTTGTGGATGCTTCCGTATCAATTCTTGGTTCACCTTGTCGTGAAGTAGAAGCTTCCACTTGGACGGACGAGGTACTCTCCTTCACCTCCGTTGGACGAATTTTGCCAATAGACAAGTCTTGGATTGCTTCTGAAGGGTCTTTGTCTCCTACATCGATTGGCAATTGCTCTACTTGCGAGCCTTAGATTCATCAAACTTCACATCTACCGTCTCTTCAACCTTTCGGGTGAAATTGTTGTAGACACGGTAAGTGTGAGAGTTTGAGCCATAACCAAGTAGAAAACCTTCATGAGATTTAGGAGCAAACTTTGAATGACGATGCTTGTCAAGAATGTAGCACTTTGAGCCGAATACTCGAAAGTATCCAACTTGGGGTTTGTTACCGGTGAGGAGCTCGTATGCCGTCTTGCCGAGTAGCTTGTGAAGATACAAGCGATTTGTTGCATGACAAGCTGTCTCAACCGCTTCTGCCCAAAAGTGCTTCGGCATCTTGTATTCATCAAGCATCATTCTTGCCATTTCGATGAGCGTCCGATTCTTCCTCTCAACAACTCCATTTTGTTGAGGTGTGTACGTAGCCGAGAACTCGTGTGAAATCCCTTCTTCGTCAAGAAAGGTGTCCACATTTGCATTCTTGAACTCCGTTCCGTTGTCACTCCGAACCTTCTTGATCTTCACGTCAAACTGATTTTGGGCCTTCCTAGCGAAGTTTTTGAAGATCTTCTGGACCCGCGACTTGTCATTAAGAAAGAACACCCACGTAAATCTTGAAAAATCATCAACTATAACTAGACCAAAGGAATTTCCACCGAGTCTCTTGTAGGCATTGGGACCAAAAAGATCCATATGAAGTAGCTCGAGTGGCCTCTTTGTGGTCATGATGTTCTTCACGGGATGCCTTCCTCCAACCTGTTTACCTGCTTGACAAGCACTGCAAAGTCTATCCTTATCAAATATGACATCGTTAACTCCAAGGATATGATTTCCTTTAGTAAGCTTGTCAAGGTTTCTCATGCCAACGTGACCCAGTCGTCTATGCCACAACCAACCTTTTGAGGATTTAGCAACAAAGCAAGTTTTAGGTTGTGCCTTTTTAGAGAAATCGACAATGTAAAGATCACCTCTACGCATATCGATAAAGACCATTTTATGATTGTCTCGACGAAATACTTGGCAATCTACCTCAGTAAATAGGACATTCAAACCGAAATCAGCAAGTCTAGATACTGAAAGTAAGTTGTAGCCGAGAGATTCAACGAGCATGACATTTTGAATGGAACTATCATGTGAGATGGCCACCTTACCAAGGCCAATCACTTTACCCTTTGAATTATCACCAAAGGTGACATATTTTCGAGGGCCGTCATTTTCAGCAAGCTCGCGGAACATCTCTTCATCTCCGGTCATATGATCAGTACATCCACTATCAAGAACCCATTCCTTTCCTCCTGACGCATATCCCCGAAGATTTGCCGTAAGACCAAAATGTCTCATTGCTTCATCAAGATCGAGGTCACTATCATCATCATCATCATCATAGTATCCATGTTCACCATGATCTTGTGACTCATCATTTCCTAGAGACGGTAATTCATTAGATAAATGATCATCAAAGTGGTCACCTTTATGAATTCTTATAGCTTCGGATATAATGATTCCAACATCTCCTTTCGCACGCTTGAGATTGGTAAGCTCAAATAGACAATCACCAAAACTAGGATCACTAGAGTTCATCTTACTCAAGGCAATAGATTTATGGAGAATTTCATCCAAGTTTTTTAAGGAATAATCGGGAAATCGTTCCTCAAGAAATTTTCATATAGTATAGGCACAATTAAGAGTAGTCAAACTAGCAATCAAATTTTTGGGCAATCCTCTAATGATGAGCTCAATAGTTCTAAGATTGCGAATTAAGTCAATATCTTCATCTAGGGTAGGATGCAAAGGATCAATATGAGGTGCACAAGGGCTAGCAATATACTTGTTCAAATGATATTGATTGAAGATTACAAGCATCTCATTTTTCCACTCATGAAAATATTCTCCATCAAGAATAGGCACTCTATGTCTAAGACTCCCTAAAGTAGACACATCCATCTTCCTCCAATGGTGATTAAACCAAGGCAATGGAGACCAAAGTTCTGATACCACTTGTAGGACCTTGAAGTAGATGTGTCTAGAGGGGGGGGTGATTAGACACTTAATGCTAAAGTTGCAATTTTTAAGCCTTTTCGGTTTAAGTGGAGTTTAGGCATAATTTCAACATTCACAATACATATCAAGCAAGCATGCAAAGAGTGTATAGGCAGCGGAAAGTAAAGCATGCAACTTGCAAGAATGTAAAGGGAAGGGTTTGGAGAATTCAAACGCAATTGGAGACACGGATGTTTTTCCCGTGGTTCGGATAGGTGGTGCTATCCTACATCCACGTTGATGGAGACTTCAACCCACGAAGGGTAACGGTTGCGCGAGTCCACGGAGGGCTCCACCCACGAAGGGTCCACGAAGAAGCAACCTTGTCTATCCCACCATGGCCATCGCCCACGAAGGACTTGCCTCACTAGCGGTAGATCTTCACGAAGTAGGCGATCTCCTTGCCCTTACAAACTCCTTGCCCTTACAAACTCCTTGGTTCAACTCCACAATCTTGTCGGAGGCTCCCAAGTGACACCTAGCCAATCTAGGAGGCACCACTCTCCAAGAAGTAACAAATGGTGTGTTGATGATGAACTCCTTGCTCTTGTGCTTCAAATGATAGTCTCCCCAACACTCAACTCTCTCTCACAGGATTTGGATTTGGTGGAAAGAAGATTTGAGTGGAAAGCAACTTGGGGAAGGCTAGAGATCAAGATTCATATGGTAGGAATGGAATATCTTGGCCTCAACACATGAGTAGGTGGTTCTCTCTCAGAACATATGAGTTGGAAGTGTAGATGTGTTCTGATGGCTCTCTCCACGAGTGAAGAGGAGGTGGAGGGGTATTTATAGCCTCCACACAAAATCCAACCATTACACACAATTTACCAATCTCGGTGGGACCGAATCAACAAACTCGGTCAGACCGAAATAGTAAACCTAGTGACCGTTAGAGATTTTTGGTGGGACTGACATGCAACTCGGTAGGACCGATTTTGTTAGGGTTAGGGCATAACGTAATCTCGGTGAGACCGATTACACAAACTTGGTGAGACCGATTTTGGTAATTAGCTAACCAGAGAGTTGGTCAGGTAAACTCGGTGGGACCGATCCGCTCTTTCGGTGAGACCGAAAAGTTATGAAAAGGAAATAGAGAGATTACAATCCCATCTCGGTGAGACCGAGATCCCTATCGGTAGAACCGAATTGCTAGGGTTTGGCAATGGCTATGACAAGTGAAACTCGGTGGCGCCGGATAGAAATAATCGATAGGTCCGAGTTTGGCTTTGGGTTTAGGTCATATGTGGAAGTGGGAAAGTAGCTGAGGATTTTGGAGCATATCATTAAGCACTTGAGCAAGAGGCTCATTAAGCAACACCTCATCCCTCCTTGATAGTATTGGCTTTTCCTATGGACTCAATGTGATCTTGGATCACTAAAATGTAAAATGAAGAGTCTTGAGCTTTAAGCTTTAGCCAATCCTTTGTCCTTAGCATCTTGGAGAACTTCCCACAAACTTTAGTCCATGCCACTCCATTGTTGAACTTATCTGAAACATACTAGATAGAAACGTTAGTCCAACAAGAGATATGTTGTCATTAATTACCAAAACCATCTAGGGAGCACTTGTGCTTTCACCTATTCCTGTGGAGGAAGCACAACCAGCTAGTCGTAGTTTAGCATCTATCGCATTTGATGTTGTTAAATCGTATGTGCGTATCTTTCCATCTTGGAAATATTATACTGAAGATGAAGGAAAATGCCAGTTGCAGGTGTTTGTCCAGGAGTTATGTGTAAGTAATGTTATTCATGGCAATTACTTTGCTTCGTCCCATACATCCTACCTCCATGATGGTTATAATACAACAAATTTTCCCATTTTTCTCTATAGAGAAGGACTGATTTGGAAACTCAGGATGAGGTAACCTGTGCTAATACCTCTGCTATCTTCAAGAATGCTTGGTGGCAGTATCGGAATTACCTGAAGAAAACGTACTTCACCGGCAAAGAAACTCATCAAATTCCCTTATGTTCTCTTGAGACACATTTACTGGATGATTATTGGGAACACCTTGTTCTGTACTGGTCCCGAACCAAGAATGTGGTAAGGTCTATGAGCTCATTTTCTATTTTTAAGTATTATATTCTTGCGTCTTACTGTACTCTGTTCATGTAGAACAAGTGCCTAAACCTGAAGAACAACTGTTCTAATTTAAGATTCCATTGCTACCATAGGACATAGATATATGTTTGTTTGATGCTTTTATTATGTACTAGTACTTGGCAATAGAAGACTTGGTAGTTTAATCCTGTCCACCTTACTAATGAACTGGTTCACCGAAATGAGTTTCATATACTAGTACATGCTAAACTTGTTATGTGTCTGCTTGTTTCTTCTTTTAGAATGCTGACAGAATACTGGGGAAGAGTGCCTTATTAAGCAACGGTAAAGGAAGTAATGCAGATAAGGTTCAGGATAGTGACACATCCTGTAGCGACCAGACCTCAAACAGTCTGATCTCTGTGCTCCGGTGTCATCCCCGGATCAGTAATGCTGACACCACACAGTACTAGGAGGATTTATAACAGAGTAGCAATCACACACTTATTACATCGAGTGTCTCAATAGAGAACTTATTACAATAAATATGGCTTAAGGCCATCTAATAACGATAACAGCGGAAGGCTTGGAAGATAAGTGAGTCCATCAACTCCAACGGCATCACTGAGTATAGAACCACGACCTAAAAGCACCTTAATCGTCATCTGAAAAAAGTCTGCAACATTAACGTTGCAGCCCGAAATGGGTCAGCACATGGAATATGCTGGCAATGTAACACATAGAGAGTAATGGAATGAAATAGGCTATACTATATGCATATTTGGCTGGTGGAAAGCTCTATGGTTACAGTTTTGCGTAAAGCCAATTTTTCCCTACTACAAAGGAATAAATTTTATTTAACTATCATGGTAGTTGTTAAACATTGAGAATGGTTGACAACATCCTCAATCCCAATTAAACAATATCATTAACAAAACCCAACAAAATTAATTTAGAGTAACATGTTGAGATTCACATGATAATCCAAGTACTAGATACTCAAGTTGTCCATAACCGGGGACACGGCTAACCATGATTAGTTTATTACACTCTGCAGAGGTTTGCGCACTTTTCCCCACAAGACTCGATCGCCTCCGTTTGGTTTCTCGCACTACCTGGTGTTTGAGAAGACGGATGACCGAGACATAGTCTTTCAGAAGCGCTAGCACCTTACGATCGGGTAGACCGTACCACCTACATCCCCTACATCTGCTAGTCTACCACTGTAAGAGTTCGCACGACTTAGTCAACTATGCTAGAGCCCATAATAGCTTGTGGCTGCACACGGAAGTTTCTAGTATGAATAGTCTCATGATCCCTTTGAGCCTGGGTGGCGGTCCATAAAGAAAAACAGGCAATCCTGGAATATCCAGGTACCTCAATCCACCCAGATGTGTGTTTAAGTTGCCATCTTAGATAAACCATTAATTAACAATCTCACATCTGTCATGGATTTCACTCACCCAATCCACGTCTACTAGCATAGCATGGCATAATGGCAAACGTAGAAGTAACTCCCAAAGGTTTGATAATATAACAGGTAATAGGTACTACCTCAACTACTTCCCATCCCACAATTTAATTAGATCCTAATCATGCAATGTTTGAGGATTGATCTAATGCAATAAAACTAGGTAGTAGGAAAGGTATGATCAAAGTGTTACTTGCCTTGCTGATGATCCGCGAAACCTAGACATTCGAAGTAACAGGCGGCGCACTCCGGGTATTCTATCGCAGACAAACAAACAAGCATACAATAAGTACTCATCTAATGCATAGGTAAAAATCAAATAAGAGATCTAAGCAGAAAGTTCAACTTAAGAACTCTGGTTTGCAAAAAGAATCAAATCAAACGAAGCAACGAAAGTCAAACGGCGAAAGAAAACAACTTCGTTCTACTAATCTGGATCTAAGTCAAATTTTACAGTAGCAAAAACTTGTTTAAGTTGGTTAAACGGATAGAGGGTTTCGAGACGAAACTCCAGGCGCTTGAATCGCCTGATTCCGATAAACGAGCGAAAAGTTATACTAAAACGAAAATTGGATCAGAAATCGCTATCAGAAAATCGCGGATTTAATCCAAGAAAAAGAAAACGACGAACGTTCGCTAGAATGAACGAACGGACGAACGCTCGCTAAATAAATAAATCGGAAAACCGATCTATTTAAAAAAAACCAAAACTAAAAAAACCGGCGGAAAAACCGAACGGCTTTTCGAAAAAAATGGCGGCATGGATTTCGAGGCGACCTCGGGCGGCGGGTCTGCGAGGCGGCGGCGTCCGGCGGTGGCGGCGGCGCGAGGCGCTGGCGGGCGGCGGCGCGGCTAGGGTTTGGGGGCGCGGGCGGGCTGGCTTCGGCTGGGCTCCCCCCGACTTATAATGGCTAGTCGGGCCGGAGTCCCGGTCGGACACGACCCGTAGGTCGGTTCGTTTTTTTATATAATTACGTGCAGAAGAAAAATAAAAAGAAATACTAAACGGACTCTAAAAATCCCGAAATAAATTTTCCCGGGCTTCTAAAATCAAGCCGCACAAGGTGAACATTTATTTGGGGCCTAAATGCAATTTTGAAAAACGCACATTTTTCCTAAATTCAAATAAAATAACAAAAAACTCCGAAATAAAATCTTATTTGATTTTATTATTAAATCCTCAATATTTCTTTATTTTGGGAAAGTCATTTTATTCCCTCTCTCATATTTTTGTAATAGAAATAATTGATGATAAAATAATAAAAATCAAATGATCCTATTCTCAAAATTTGAGAAAACTCAAATATGAAAATAATGAATTTCCCAACTCTCTCCGTGGGTCCTTGAGTTGCGTAGAAATTTCTAGGATCAAACCAAAGCAAAATAAAATATGATATGCAATGATGATCTAATGTATAACATTCCAAATTGAAAATTTGGGATGTTACACATCCTGTCTTGGTTTAGTGTTGGAGTTACTGGCCACTACCGCTTGCACAAGCTATTCAAACTCACTGTCTGAATCAGTTTGGTTTCTTGAGTCTCAACTACAAGCTGAAAGACATCGATTAGTTGTGCTGCGACAAGAAGCGGAAGGACTGCGGAAGTCCCTGGAGCATTCAGATGCATACTTTCTGGTGCAACAGCAAGCGTTGGAGGATTTTAGCGCCAAACAGGACAAAGCTAATCAGCTTGCTAAGCTTATTGCCAGCATGGTGGATACCCAGGATAACGTTTCTTGAGCTCTTCTGAAGTTGTTTCAGTTATGCTCTTGTTTTGCTACCGCGTTTATTTGCACTGGTGACCAATTTTGACGGCCAGTGTATATGATATGCTGCTTTGTTCCCTATATTTGCACTGGTGGCGAACTTTGATGCCCAGTGGATGTAATATGTGTAATAGCCGTGATAGCCTAGCGTTAGTTGCTTGCTTATTTATTTCCTTGTTGTCTTGTTTATTTGTTTGCTTGTAGTCATTGCAGTTCTTTTTCCGCGGTTAACTAGTGGCTGCAATAACCTAATTTTTAAAACTAGGCCACAATAACCATGGGCTAAGATTTACTGTAGTGACAATGGGCCTCCTACGGGCCGTGGAAACAATGGGCCTTCTACGGGCCGTAGAAACAATGGGCCTTCTACGGGCCGTAGAAACAATGGGCCTTCTACGGGCCGTATCATCAACGGGCCTTATACGGGCCGTATGATCAATTGGCCAAACATGGGCCAATAACAGGCCGCATTATGGCCGTAAACAGGCTAGAGTTGGAATCGTCCATTCATGGGCCGACCGTAACGGGCCATCGTTAATAGGCCGTATTTGATGACGCTATGAAAACAGCCCAACGTATTAACGGACCACAAACGGGCCGACTGTAACCACGGGCTGAATTTGGCCCATAAGCAGAAAATGACAGTAACGGGCCGTAAGTAAATGAATGCTGGAAATGAGCCCAAGAATAAATGGGCTCTGAGAAGGCCGAAAGATAACATGGGCTGGAAACGGCCCAACGGAATAACGGGCCGTTAATGGGTATAAAGTGATACACTGTTCATTATGGGCCAGTTTCATCACGGGCCGTTAATGGGTGTAAAGTGATACACTGTTCATTATGGGCCAGTTTCACCACGAGCCGTTAATAGGCCAAGAGTTACATAGGGCCTCATATGGGCCGAAAGACGTCATGGGCCAGAAGTGAAAACGGGCTGGAATCATATTGGATGGCCCAGATGATGATACTGGGCCTAATTCGGATAGGGCGTAACGTGCCTTGGGTTAGCGGGCAGTAAATGGGCTATATGCGAAGGCCGTTAACAGGCTTTCCATGGGCCGGCCCGCCACCTTTTGACCAAGTCAAACAGGCCGGCCTTTTCACATGAATGGGCCTCTGTTGGGCCGTGCCACGTGTCGACGTATCATAGGCGCCTTCCGTCCAATGAGTGGTTGACATCTGTCCCAATGATGAGCCGACACGTGTTTCCTCCAGCCAATGATGATTTTACACGTGGAAAATCCCCATTGGTCGGTGCTGTTAACGGGTTATCGGATCCAAAACCTGACCCGATAACTTAACGGCGTTCCGTTACGGTGGATGCCATGTGTCGGTCACCCTTGACGAAAGCACTTCTGTGACGCGCGATTTATCGTCGTGGAAGTGGACACTTCCGTGATGATAATTTTGGTAATGTCATGGAACACTTCTACGACAACACTGGTATGACTATCTTGATTCTGTCATAAATTTGTCATGGATGTACATGCATGACAAAAATAGCGACCTACTATGACAAACACGTATCATCACGGAAGTGTATTTTTTTTTGTAGTGAATGTGAAGAAATAGACAATACATTAGTGATGGTACATGGTCATATGTTTGGAACCTGGTTTTATTATGTACTTTGTAATGAAATACAACTAATATTTTACATGGGTTCACCAGAATAAGTTCTGTATATAGACCAAAGCTATTTTGTTTGGTTTTGCTGCCTCCTTAATATCTTCTGTTCTGGTACTACTAATGTCAAACCTCAACTTTTCAGCGAGCTATGGAAAAAATGGTGGAACCGCCACCTTCTGAAGGCGGCGAGGCAACTATAACCGCAATGTCAACTCTTGCTGCAGTGGGTCAGTACTTGTCCACTAATAGTGCCAAAAGCACGTTCCTGCGTAATACTGGGTTGGTTGTTAAGGCAATATCATCCAAACTGCCTCATGATCAAGATATGCAATCTCAAAGCAATGTTGTATCTGTGCTCCAGACACAAGTCCATTCCCTAACAGAGACCCTTTGTGAAACAAGGAGAAACATTGCTCAATGTCGTCAAGATATGCAAGGTTTTGAATCCAGACTATCAGACATTTGCTATGTTGTTCAGGAGCCTAGGGGAAATGAAGGCGAGGGTTACGGTGCTCCATCGGACAATACAACATGAAAATGTAATAGTCAGATCAAATGAACTGAGCTTCTGAACTTCTGGTGGTGCATTTATCTGCTAAACTGTTAAGTTTTATGCCAACCTTCCTTTTGTTATATAGTTGTAATTTGTTTTGGTGCGATACAAAATTTATTCTTAACGTGCAGCCACCGGTTGAAGAAAACAGCAAGCCATTTTTGCATAGTGTAGGGTGTTCCCTATATTTGCACTGGTGGCGATCTTTGATGCCGAGTGGATGTAACCTGTGCAATCGCCTTAATAGCCTAGCGTTAGTTTCGGCCTTATTTATTTCCTAGTCTTCTTTTTCCCTGGTTTGCTAGTGGTCGCAACTACCATGGGCCATATATGGGCCGTAGGATCCATGGGTCTCCTACGGGTCGTCAATAAATGGGCCTGTAATCGGTGGGCCTCGGGCCGTCGGATAAATGGGTCTACTTGGGCCGTAATCGGGCGTAATTGGTATCGGCTCAGCACGGTAACGGGTCGTTAATAGGCCGTAGGACAGCAAAGGCTTAATTCTATCACAGACATAACGGGTCGTTAATGGGCCAGAATATAGGACGGGCTGGAAACGGCGCAACGGCTTAACATGCCAGAAACAGGCCAACTCTTGCCATGGGCTGAATTTGGCCCATTAGGGTAACATGCCAGTAATGGGCCGACTCTTGCCATGGGCCAAATTTGGCCCATTAGGGGAACAGGCCAGTAACGGGCCGACACTTGCCATGGGACAAATTTGGCCCATCAGGGGAACAGGCCAGAACGGGCCGGAAGTAATCGAGGGCCGAAAAGGAGCCCAAGAACGTATGGGCCGTCAATAGGCCGAAAGCTAACATAGACTGGAAACAGCCCATGTAGATCACGGGCCGTTAACGGGTATAAAGAAAATTATTGTCCATTATGGGCTAGAGTCACCGTGGGCCTGTAAATGGCCGAAAGATACGAAGGCCTCATATGGGCCGAAAGACGTCGTGGGCCATACATGGGCCAAATGAGAAATGGGCTGGTGTTATATTCGACGACCCACATGACGTTGTTCGGCCGATTTCCTTTAGGGCCTAACGGGCCGTGAGTTAATGGGCCGTAAAATGGGCTATTTGCGAAGAGACCATTAACAGGGTTTTCATGGGCCAGCCTGTTAACTTTTGACCTAGTCAAACGGGCCAGCTTTGTAAGCTAAATGGGCCAGTGGTGGGCCGTGGCATGTGTCGACATATCATAGGCACCTATCTGACCCATTGACGAGCTGACACGTGTTTCGTCCGACCAATAAGAATTTTACACATGGAAATTTCCCATTGGTCAGGGCTGTTAACGGGTTATCGGATCCAAAACCTGACCCGATAGCTTACCGGTGTTCCGTTACGGTGGATGCCACGTGTCGGTCACCCTTGACGAAAGCACTTCTGTGACGCGTGGATTATCATCATGGAAGTGTACACTTCTGTGATGATAATTTTGGTAATGTCATGGAACACTTCTACGACAACACAGGTATGACTATCTTGATTCTGTCATAAATTTGTCATGCATGTACATGCATGACAAAAAACGTGACCTACTGTGACAAACACGTATCATCACGGAAGTGTATTTTTTGTAGTGAAGGGAGCAGGTACACTTACCTCATAAAGTTCTAGTTTCCTCCCACTCACTTCTTTCGAGAGAAACTCCTTCTCTAGAAAGGATCCATTCTTAGCAACAAATGTTTTGCCTTCAGATCTGTGATAGAAGGTTGATAACCCATAAGTATAGGGGATCGCAACAGTTTTCGAGGGTAGAGTATTCAACCCAAATTTATTGATTCGATACAAGGGGAGCCAAAGAATATTCTCAAGTATTAGCAGCTGAGTTGTCAATTCAACCACACCTGGAAACTTAATATCTGCAGGAAAGTATTTAGTAGCAAAGTAATATGATAGTAGTGGTAACGGTAGCAAAAGGTAATGATAACAAAAGTAATGTTTTTGGTATTTTGTAATGATTGTAACAATAGCAACGAAGAAGTAAATAAGCGAAGAACAATATATGGAAAGCTCGTAGGCAATGATCAGTGATAGAAAATTATGCCGGATGCGGTTCATCATGTAACAGTCATAACCTAGGGTGACACGGAACTAGCTCCAATTCATCAATATAATGTAGGCATGTATTTCGAATATAGTCATACGTGCTTATGGAAAAGAACTTGCATGACATCTTTTGTCCTACCCTCCTGTGGCAGCGGTGTCCTAGCGAAAACTAAGGGATAGTAAGGCCTCCTTTTAATAGAGTACCGGACCAAAGCATTAACACATAGTGAATACATGAACTCCTCAAACTACGGTCATCACCGGGAGTAGTTCCGATTATTATCACTTCGGGGTTGCCGGATCATAACACATAGTAGGTGACTATAGACTTGCAAGATAGGATCAAGAACTCACATATATTCATGAAAACATAATAGGTTCAGATCTGAAATCATGGCACTCGGGCCCTAGTGACAAGCATTAAGCATAGCAAAGTCATAGCAACATCAATCTTAGAACATAGTGGATACTAGGAATCAAACCCTAACAAAACTAACTCGATTACAAGATAAATCTCATCCAACCCATCACCGTCCAGCAAGCCTACGATGGAATTACTCACGCACGGTGGTGAGCATCATGAAATTGGTGATGGAGGATGGTTGATGATGACGATGGCGACGGATTTCCCTCTCCGGAGCCCCGAACAGACTCCAGATTAGCCCTCCCGAGAGGTTTTAGGGCTTGGCGGCGGCTCAGTATCGTAAAACGCGATGAATCATTCTCCCTTATTTTTTTCTCTCCGAACACGAATATATAGAGTTGGAGTTGAGGTCGGAGGAGCTTCAGGGGGCCCACGAGGTAGGAGGCGCGCCTAGAGGGGTAGGCATGCCCCCACCCTCGTGGCTAGGGTGTGGGCCCCATGGCCTTGATCTTTTGCCAGTATTTTTTATTATTTCCAAAAATACGCTCCGTGGAGTTTCAGGTCATTCCGAGAACTTTTGTTTCTGCACATAAATAATACCATGGCAATTCTGTTGAAAACAGCGTCAGTCCGGTTTAGTTCCATTCAAATCATGCAAGTTAGAGTCCAAAACAAGGGCAAACATGTTTGGAAAAGTAGATACGACGGAGACGTATCAACTCCCCCAAACTTAAACCTTTACTTGTCCTTAAGCAATTCAGTTGACAAACTGAAAGTGATAAAGAAAAACTTTTACAAACTCTGCTTGCTCTTGTTGTTGTAAATATGTAAAGCCAGCATTCAAGTTTTCAGCAAAGATTATAGACTAACCATATTCACAATAACGCTTAGGTCTCATGTTTACTCATATCAATGGCATAATCAACTAGCGAGCAATAATAATAAATTTCAGATGACAACACTTTCTCAAAACAATCATAATATGATATAACAGGATGGTATCTCGCTAGCCTTTTCTGAGACCGCAAAACATAAATCCAGAGCACCTTTAAAGATCAAGGACTGACTAGACATTGTAATTCATGGTAAAAGAGATCCAGTCAAGTCATACTCAATGTAAACTAACAGTAATGAATGCAAATGACAGTGGTGCTCTCCAGCTGATGCTTTTTAATAAAAGGATGATGACTCAACATGAAAGTAAATAGATAGGCCCTTCGCAGAGGGAAGCAGGGATTTGTAGAGGTGCCAGAGCTCGGTTTTGAAATAGAGATGAACAATATCTTGAGCGGTATACTTTCATTGTCAACATAACAACCAAGAGGTGGCGATATCTTCCATGCTACACACATTATAGGCGGTTGCCAAACAGAATGGTAAAGTTTATATCCCCCCTCCACCAACAAGCATCAATCCATGGCTTGCTCGAAACAACGAGTGCCTCCAACTAACAAGAGTCCGAGGGGTGTTTTGTTTGCAATTATTTTGATTTAGTTTGCATAAAGCATGGGACTGGGCATCCCGGTGACCAGCCATTTTCTCGTGAGTGAGGAGCGGAGTCCGCTCCTCTTGAGAATAACCCGCCTAACATGGAAGATACGGACAAACCTAGTTGATACATGAGCTATTCGAGCATATAAAACAGAATGAATATTTGAAGGTTTAGAGGTTGGCACATACAAATTTACTTGGAATGACAGGTAGATACCTTATATAGGTAGGTATGGTGGACTCATATGGCATAACTTTGGGGTTTATGGAATTGGATGCACAAGCAGTATTCCCGCTTAGTACAAGTGAAGGCTAGCAAAAGATTGGGAAGCGACCAGCTAGAGAGCGACAACAGTCATGAACATGCATTAAAATTAATCAACATTGAATGCAAGCATGAGTAGGATATAATCCACCATGAACATAAATATCGTGAAGGCTATGTTGATTTTGTTTCAACTACATGCGTGAACATGTGCCAAGTCAAGTCACTTAAATCATTTAAAGGAGGATACCACCCTATCATACCACATCACAACCATTTTAATAGCATGTTGGCACGCAAGGTAAACCATTATAGGCTCCTAGCTAATTAAGCATGGCACAAGAAATTATGATCTCTAATTGTCATTGCAAACATGTTTATTCATAGTAGGCTGAATCAGGAACGATGAACTAATCATATTTACAAAAACAAGAGAGGTCGAGTTCATACCAGCTTTTCTTATCTCAGTCAGTCCATCATATATCGTCATAATTGCCTTTCACTTGCATGACCGAACAATGTGGATAATAATAATAGTGCACGTGCATTGGACTAAGCTGGAATCTGCAAGCATTCAATAAACAGGAGAAGACAAAGCAATATGGGCTCTTTTGTCAGATCAACAATAATGCATATAAGAGCCACTTCAACAATTTAATTAAGGTCTTCTCCTATCGACCCCCAAAGAAAAGAAAAGAAATATAACTATATACACGGGAAAGCTCCCAACAAGCAAAAGAAGAACAAGAAATCTTTTTGAATTTTCTTTTTAATTACTATTACAAGCATGGAAATTAAAACTAGCTAAAACCTACAACTAATTTTTTTGTTTTTCTTAATGTTTATTAAACACACAAGAAGAAAGCAATAAAAAGAAAATAAACTAGCATGGATAATACAGTGAAAAAGTATGAGCACCGACATCTAGCAACGAGTGTGTGAACATGAATGTAATGCCGGTGAGAAATACGTACTCCCCCAAACTTAGGCTTTTGGCCTAAGTTGGTCTAATGCCACGGATGGCCTGGCGGATATCCAAAGTTGCAGTTGGGGTCGTACTGAGTTGCAGCAGTCATTGCATCGTGGGCTGCAGCTTGGAGGCGAGCTATCTCAGCCCTCCTCTTATACTCTTCGGCCTCCTCTCTGGTTATAAAATATCTCCCTTTGCCTGAAAGTCAAAGAAAGTAGAAGCAGGGAGAGCGACGTGATAGGTGCGTCGTCTGTCAAAGATTAATCGATACTGGAGGAACTGATCATTCCTCTCAACAAAATGATGACGAACCATAGCCTCATAATCCAAATAAGCAGGAGGCTACTCAATATTATCCTCACGTATGGTTATACCAAGAAAATTAGCTATGCGGGTTGCATAAATTTCACCAAAGAAATCTCCATTAAATCTATTAAGATGCAACCTACGTGCAACAATGGCTCCTAAATAATGTATCTCCTAACACAGCACTCCTAAGAATACTGAGGTTAGGGACACACATATGACATGCTTCATCTTTACCGTTAATGCATCTACCTATGAAGAGAGCAAAATAATGTATAACAGGAAAATGAATGCTCCCTATGGTAGCTTGTGCTATATCTCTAGATTCCCCCATAACTATACTATCAAGAAAATCTCTAAATTCAGATTTGCGAGGTTCACTAGCACTACCCCATCGTGGAAAAGTCCTCTAAATCTATAGTGTAAGAATTTAAAACTATACAGAGGCTAGCCAACTCGTTCCCAGAAGGCTCCCTCGATTGGTCTTCGTCAGCCGTCGGATCTGGTTTTCTGGCGTGTCTAGGCCGTCAGATCTCCACCTCATGGTCAAACACGATTTTCACCTCGCAGTTGTTTTGACCGGTCAATGACGAGTGGGCTCGTCTCGCGCGCTTGTTGGCTGGGTTGACGGTGGCCGCGTGCATGAGGTTTTGGCCAATCCGCACCCCGCACCGCGCATCCGGCAGCCAATCCATCCTCGCCTCGTCCCACTCCCGCACCAGCCACCACCCAAACCCTAGCCCCCTTTCCCCTCGATCCCCACAGCCTCTCCCGCCTCCTCCATCCCTCCTCCTTGCCTCGCCACGGCCTCCCCCAGGAGCCTCGCCGCCCCTGTGAGCTCGGTGGCGGGATGAATGGACAGGGGAGGTGGGCGATGAGGGCTACTCCATCCACCAGATCCGCGCCGCCCCTGCCCAAATCTTCTCCGCGTGCGCCGCACCCAATCCCGTCCTCGCTCGTCTTGTCCCACGGCCAGCTCCCCATCCTCCTGCGGTTCCCCTCCCTTTCTTCCTTGTCCTCCCTTACGACACGCCGTCTGTCTCCATCCCACGTCCTCGCGGCCGCCACAGCCTCTCCAGGAGGCTCGCCCTTCGTGCTGCAAACAGCAGGCACGGATCTGCAGGAGGAAGAGGAGATCCCGGGGTCCAGGCGGTGGCTCGGTCGATGCGAGGTGATGGCGAGCCGATGAGTGTGGGCGGTCAAGACTACGGTCGCAGCTTTGGTGGTTGCGCACATGTCAGCGATTGCATCTGATGTCACACACCGAGGTGAGCTTCTCTCTCTCTCTCTCTGAACTTGTACAACACTACATAAAAATAGCTTCTCTTTGGCCGTGTGTTATTTGGAGATTTTTGCTCCATGTTGTTTCCCTTGATTAGGTTTAGAAGATGATTGTAGCACTTAGTCCAATTAGTATTTTTTCATATGCTTTGAATAAAATTGTGTTCAGAGATCATGTTGTATACACTTAGGATGCATACAATCATTTTTGCAGGTTCAAACAGGAGAAGAAGTACTATCTTGCCTGCCTGAAATTAATAGGAGCTCAGCCTGAATGTCGGATGTTCTTGAAGAAATACCTGGAATGTAGGATGGAGAGGTTAGCATGCTTACTCCATGTGTAATAATTTTAGAACTACTGTGTTGTAGTAATGTGTTTAGCTAAACCTCTTATTTGGCACATCCATAATTCAAACCAGTTTATGCGTGATGATTTAGGGTGTGTTTTGCTTTTTTGCCACTTTAAATTTAAATGCTCAAGACATTTGATAAGCGTAGATTGCAGTTGCAGAGAGTATGGTCATAAAAGTTTTGAAGAAATTTGTGAAGGTTGTCATTAAGATCTTTTAAGAGAGATATCTCCTTGTACCAAATGAAGCGGACGCTACAGGGCTTCTGCAGATGGGTGCATCAAATGGCTTCCCTGGTATTTGTGGAAGCATAAAATGTGAGGTGGAAGCGTTGCTAAAGATCTACATATTGTAGCAGTAGTTTTTACTGTGAAACATAAGCTCTTTTTATAGTGCAATTATTAAATTGTAGTAGTAGTTTTTCTTGCAGCTTGTAGTAGTAGTTTTTCTTGTCAAAATCAGTCCTTTCTCTGTACTTGTTGATCTTTTTAGTCTGAATTTTCTAGCCAATTTAGGATTTTTGTTTTGCAACATTATGGATGACGCATGTCTTTTATATTGGCTCGGATTGCAAGCTCTTCTTTACATTGGTGACACATATGACCTACAGCGTTGAATCAGTTGCATTTTTGTTGAATTTCAAATCAAAAGTCTTGAATTACAGTTTCAGATCTTTTTTACTTAGCTTGGCAATCAGTTACAGTTTCAGTTCTTTTTTACTTAGCTTGGCAATCAGTTAACTATCCAAGTACAACTTATTGAATGACATGTGTTGTCATGAATGAAAGCCGGTCCAGTCCAACCTATCGTTTTTTTATTGGGTCTAAAACTTGACTGAACCTGAACTGAAGTTTAGCTTAGCCTCATTTGACAAACAGATACACACACAACGCAGAATATATGTTCGTTCTTGAATGATATACTATATATATACCTTCATCCACACTATCTGATCACCAGTGCTTTTTGTTGTTGTCAGCGACATCATGGCTGCCGGCGGCAGAATGATGGAGAAGGAGCGGGAGAAGCAGGAGCTGCTCGGCCGCGCTAGCGCCGGTGAGATCTTCCAGCGTGCGCCGACGGACAAGCCGGCATTCACGCTGGCCCAGATCAAGAAGGCAATCCCGCCTCACGCTTCCAGTGCTCGGTGATCAGGTCCTTCTCCTATGTGGTCTATGACCTTGTCATCATCGCGTCCCTCCTGTACGCCGCGTTGGTCTGGATCCCAGCACTCCCGAGCATGCAACAGCTGGGCGCCTGTCCGCTCTACTGGGTCGTGCAGGGCTGCGTCATGAACGACATCTGGGTGATCGCCCACGAGTGCGGCCACCACGCCTTCTCCGACTACTTGCTGCTCGACAACATGGTCAGAAGCTCATTATCGTCTTGTCTAGCATTGCTATTATTCTGAACCTGGTATGGCCTCAAAATAAACTGAAATAGGGGAGTTGTTGGTCAAACAAATAATTCTGCATGTTTGGACACTCAGTTTTCTGCACTTTAGTCATCTGTATGGGTTGGGTTCATGAATAATCAGTGGCTGGCATCATTTTATATTTGCACCGTTTGAGTGCCGATTACAGTAGGTCTACATTTTTTAATCAAAGTGTTTTTATGTTACTTTGTTCTTCCAGTTTTCTGTCAGTAGTTTGTTCAATTCGTACGCTTGGGATTTGTTTGATTGACGTACCTTAAAGCTGATGCAATAATGCATGAACTATATTCTGCCCTTTTTATGCCCAAGGTATAGTTCTCAAATTTTGATGCTATAAACATGACTACATGAGGGAGAGTAGAGAATATGACAAAGTTAGATGAGATTTGTAGTGAAAAGCTTTCTTTCTTTTGTTTACCTACATATCTTGATTGCATGATTGATTCTTTTGCTGGATGTTAGGAAGCTTGAAAGTTCGGTTTTCTGATGGTGAGTTTATGTGTGGTTTCAGGGTTACAGATGCCACAAGGCTTGCATAACAAGGGTGGATTCCCTGAAAGGGGAGGCTTGCCAACCAAAAGGTGGTTCTTTCTTCTGTTAATTGTTTCGATCCTCTTTTTTTATTTATGCAAAAAGGAATGCTATTGCTTATGTTCTCTGATGAACTGCACCTTGAATTCTTGATTTTGCAATTCACTGAAGAATCGTCCATCACAAACTCTGTTCATTGAGAACTTTACCTGGATATGCTAAAGCTTGCACACTGACATTTGTTGTTCAGTTAGCGCTGGAGTTGTGCAACTCCCATGTAGTTTTCTAATGTGTCAACAAACTGAAAATTGTTGATCCTTCTCACTACAGATCGTGTCATGAGCTCGGAGACATTAAGGCACTGTTAGTTAGATGTTCTAATATTATCACGATCTTCCTTTTTTGTTTAGCCTAGCAAAGGTAAAATTGTTTCTTCTTTTCAAAATGTAAATTTTGTTGTCTGAAGCTCGTTTGGAACACTATGTTATGAATTTACTCTCAGTTCACAGGTTGTTGATTATCTATAGCCTACTCTGCTACGCAGTGATCCAACCATTTTTTCTTCTCTTGCTGCCCTGGTTGTGCTTCTTCCTTCTGGTAATGCACTGCTCCTTAGCTTCTTTCTTTGTATTTCTTATGAGTGTTGCGTTTTGCGTATGCTGCTCCCCCTGTGTGCATATACCATGGGCTGTTCCCTTGTGTGCTGATGATGGATTAGCTTACAATCAGATTCGTGTAATGGAGCTAAAAATATATTGGCTGGTTGTATCTCTTAGTTTGGCAGAAAGCATAGCATATCAAATTGATCGGTGACCATCTTCCTCAGTTTCTGCATATTTATTATTGGGAAGAGAACCAGGCTACTCATCGATTAATAAAAACTTTATAGCTCTATTCTCCTTCAAATCATTTCTTTAGTATTATTCTCTTAGATTAAAGGTATTATTGTGATGTTGTCCTGTTGTTCTGTATGTATTGGATGGCCATTCAGACATGTTTTAATGCGCTGATAGATAGATGTGCTTTATGTTTGCATAGTTGTTCCTGTGTTCTTGCCTTTTTGTCTGTGTTTGTTTTGCAGGTTAGACGAAATGCTCTGTTCCTAGACCTGCATCTCGTTTCTGCTCCTCAAGGTTTGCTCTCCTTTTCTACATGTGCATTGTTTGTGGTTGTAGATACATTTATCTTCCTGTGCGTAACTGATGTCTAGCATTGCTGAAAACACCTTTATCAGAGCTGGTGTCCACGCCTTCATCATAGCTGGTGTCCACATGTTCATCAGAGATCGTGTCCACGGCTTCAGCGGAGCTGCTGTCCACACTTTCATCAGAGCTAATGTTCACGGGATCATCCATGCGAGCACTAGCGGTGCTACGTGTTACAAAAAGAGGCCACGGCGTCCCGCCGGTAGCAAATGAAGTGGAGGATTGAGAGTAGGCTGAGCTGTGAGAGAAAAATAGTGGATTCCTTTGTACTGGCACGCCCACCTTTGACAGTGTAGCTCCACCACTGCATGCGAGCTCCCCTCATGCTCAGCCGTGGTGGAAGCCTAAAACAACATAGATTATCAATCAACACAGACTAATCAAGTCACATTACTGTGACGATGTGTAAATCTGCCAGAGGTTTTGAATGGGACTTCACACCACCAAATTAGAATGTGTACAAGACACCATTTTTTCGACTAAAGGAGATTATGTTTATTATAATATGTACTTGCCCACTGTGGTCTTTTATCATCGGGACGACAAGCCACCATTTTTTATTCTATTAAAGGAAATTAATTTTGCTCAATATATGCCTTCCCACAACTAATAAGCCAACTAAATCATGGATTTTGTTTCGGGTGCAACTCTGCTACCAAATTAAAATGTGCATATACGTCTCATTGTAGATAGAAGCCACCGTTTTATTTCTTGAAGGAGATTACAATTGTTGCCATATGTGCTTGCCCACAACTAAACCAACAAACTACGGATTTTATTTTCAATGTCCACATGGATTCAACGGGTCTCTGTACCATCTTAGACTTTATACAACCAAATAAGAATGTGTATATATCATCTCATTGTACACAGCAACACACCATTTATGGGGCTAAAGTATATTTCATTTATTATCACACGTGCTTGCCCAGACATTTTTTTAAATGAGACTCTATACTATCAAGTTAAAATGTGTCCATTCATCTCATTGTGCATAACAATCCATCGTGTTTCCTATTAAAGGGGATCAAACCATGCAATTGTTTTTCATCACGGACATGGCTTTAGCGTGCCTCTGCTAATTTAGTGTCCACTCTATGATTTTTGTGAAGTTTGCAACTAAGAGAGATTAAATTTGTTGTCATGTGTGTTTGCCCGTAACAAAATCAACTGAACCATGTATTTCTTTTCATCGCTAACATAGAATCAGCAGGTCTCTGCGCCATTTGGCGTAACAAAATCAACTAAACCATGTTTTTCCCTTAGGTTTCTTATCCTTTTCCCTTTTTTTTGCAGGAAAATATGCATGGCCAGGTTTCTCATCATGATAACCATGTTTTCAAACTTGCTAAAAAAAATACAACCATGCCAACTTTACTCTCATCATAGTGCCCATATTCATGTTATGCAAAGCTCCCCTTTTCCCAGACTATTATTTAACAACGTAATAAACATGTTTAAAAAATAGTATGATTTAGTTGAAGGTTCTCGCAGCATGAAACTATTTTCATCGACAACATGTCTTCAGCAGGTCTCTGCGCCATTTGACGCAACGGGTCAACTAGTTTTCATAAAGATCAAACATGACAGTTTGATAATTACATGCAGATAAAAATTCAAACCTCCTCACAAAGGAACTAGTGAGATAGTGATACTGACGGCATTTTTCTGCCTCGAAGCTCACAAGATCAGCATTACGCAAATATGCGTTAAATTCTTCCTTAATTCCTGCTCGATCCATGAAGTCCTCTGAAGGCCATTCACAAGGCCGCACTGGAGTGTCCCTTGGTGGCTCATCATCAACATCACACATTGCAAGCCTGGGTCCTTGTTTCCTTGGAGAACCACCTTGGTACATTTTCCTAAACATATTTCTTCGTCTGAAAAATTTCTGAATTTTTTAGTAACTTCAAATAAAAGTAAACCAAACTCAACAAAATTGATAGCAACTACTCCTACAAGTGCCTAGAGCCTATATCATACATCAAAACTACTTGGAACCACATAAAATTGACATGCAAGCTCAAGAACATGGTCACCTAAGCAGCAAAAATATGCAATGAATAAAGCACTAGAATAAAAACTAATTGGACCATTGGAGGAGTCACATACCAAGGAACAATCCCCCAAAGCAGTTTTGTGAGAGGTGCTTTGAACAAGGAGATCGAAAATCGCAGCAAAATGAGCTAGAACTCGTTCTTGAGCTGGATAATGGTGTTTGTGGGAGGAAGAAGGAGTGTGTGGGTGCAGGAATAAGTGGAGGAGGGCCACCGTGGGCCCACGAGGCAAGGGGGCGTGCCCTCCACCCTCGTGGCCAGGTGGATGCCCCCCCTGCCGTGTTCTCAGTGCCAAATATTCTCAAATATTCCAAAAAAATCATATTTAAATTTCAGGGCATTTGGAGAACTTTTATTTTCGGGGTATTTTTATATTGCACGGATAATTCAGATAACAGACAGAAAATACTATTTTTATTTTATTTAATATAAATAACAGAAAGTAAAAAGAGGGTACAGAGAGTTGTGCTTTCTAACTTCATCCATCTCATGATCATCAAAAGGAATCCATTAACAAGGTTGATCAGGTCTTGTTAACAAACTCATTTCGAATAACATGGGACCGAAGAAATTTCGAATAATACTAAGTTACCTCAACGGGGATATGCACATCCCTAATAATTAGAATATCATATTTCTTCTTGATAGTAGGTAGAGGAAATTCAAAACCTCCAAAAATAATCGATGGAATTTTTTCAATAGAATTGATACTATGAACTTGAGGTTGTTTCCTCGGAAAGTGTACCGTATGCTCATTACCATTAACATGAAAAGTGACATTGCCTTTGTTGCAATCAATAACAGCCCCTGCAGTATTCAAAAAGGGTCTTCCAAGAACAATAGACATACTATCATCTTCGGGAATATCAAGAATAACAAAGTCCGTTAAAATAGTAACGTTTGCAACCACAATAGGCACATCCTCACAAATACCGACATGTATAGCAGTTGATTTATCAGCCATTTGCAAAGATATTTCAATAGGTGTCAACTTATTCAAATCAAGTCTATGATATAAAGAGAGAGGCATAACACTAACACCGGCTCCAAGATCACATAAAGCAGTTTTAACATAGTTTCTTTTAATGGAGATGGTATAGTGGGTACTCCTGGACCTCCAAGTTTCTTTGGTATTCCACCTTTAAAAGTGTAATTAGCAAGCATGGTGGAAATTTCAGCTTCCGATATCTTTCTTTTATTAGTGAAAATTTCTTTCATGTACTTAGCATAAGGATTCATTTTAAGCATATCAGTTAATCGCATACGCAAAAAGATAGGTCTAATCATTTCAGCAAAGCGCTCAAAATCCTCATCATCCTTTTTCTTGGATGGTTTGGAAGGAAAAGGCATGGGTTTCTGAACCCATGGTTCTCTTTCTTTACCATGTTTCCTAGCAACAAAGTCTCTCTTATCATAACGTTGATTCTTTGACTGTGGGTTATCAAGGTCAACAACAGGTTCAATTTCCATATCATTATCATTGCTAGGTTGGGCATCAACATGAACATTATCATTAACATTATCACTAGTTTCAGGTTCATTACCAGATTGTGTTTCAACATCAGAAATAGAAATATCATTTGGATTCTCCGGTGTTTCAGTAATAGGTTCACTGGAAGCATGCAAAGTCCTATCATTCTTCATTTTCTTCCTTTTAGAAGGACTAGGTGCATCTATATTATTTCTCTGATAATCTTGCTCAATTCTCTGAGGGTGGACTTCAGGATACAAAGGTTCCTAAGTCATTTTACCAGTTCTAGTAGCCACTCTAACAACAAAATCATTATTCTTACTATTCAATTCATTGAGCAAATCATTTTGAACTTTAAGTACTTGTTCTACTTGAGTGGTAACCATATAAGCATGTTTACTAATAAGTTTAAGTTCACCTTTGACATTAGCCATATAATCACCCAAGTGTTCAAGCATATCAGCACTGCGTTTTAATTCTCTACCAAAATAAGCATTGAAATCTTCTTGCTTAACCATAAATTTATCAAACTCATCTAAGCATGGGCTAGCAAACTTAGTAAATGGGATTTCAGCTTTATCATATCTATAGAGAGAATTTACCTTTACTACCTGTGTCGGGTTATCAAGACCATGTATTTCTTCAATAGGAGATGGATTAAAATTATGCATTTCTTCGACAGGTGGTAAATTAAGACCATGTATTTCTTCAATAGGAGGTAAATTCTTAACATCTTCAGCTTTAATACCCTTTTCTTTCATGGATTTCTTTGCCTCTTGCATATCTTCATGACTGAGAAATAGAACACCTCTCTTCTTCGGAGTTGGTTTAGGAATAGACTCAGGAAGTGTCCAATTATTTTCATTAGTCAACATATTGTTTAATAGAATTTCAGCTTCATCCGGTGTTCTTTCCCTGAAAACAGAACCAACACAACTATCCAGGTAGTCTCTGGAAGCATCGGTTAGTCCATTATAAAAGATATCAAGTACTTCATTTTTCTTAAGAGGATGATCAGGCAAAGCATTAAGTAATTGGAGAAGCCTCCCCCAAGCTTGTGGGAGACTCTCTTCTTCAATTTGCACAAAATTATATATATCCCTTAAGGCAGCTTGTTTCTTATGAGCAGGGAAATATTTAGCAGAGAAGTAATAAATCATATCCTGGGGACTACGCACATAACCAGGATCAAGAGAATTAAACCATATCTTAGCATCATCCTTTAATGAGAACGGAAATATTTTAAGGATATAAAAGTAGTGAGTTCTCTCATCATTAGTGAACAGGGAGGCTATATCATTTTATTTAGTAAGATGTGCCACAACAGTTTCAGATTCATAGCCATAAAAAGGATCAGATTCAACCAAAGTAATTATATCAGGATCAACAGAGAATTCATAATCCTTATCAGTAACACAGATAGGTGAAGTAGCAAAAGCAGGGTCAGGTTTCATTGTAGCATTAAGGGATTGCTGCTTCCATTTAGCTAATAACCTCTTTAGATCATATCTATCATTGCAAGCTAAATAGCTCTAGTAGCTTCTTCATCCATAACATAACCCTCAGGAACAACAGGCAATTCATATTTATTAGGGGGAGAGTCTTCATCATCATTTCATCAATATTATCAGTTTCAATAATTTCATTCTCTCTAGCCCTAGCAAGTTGTTCAGCAAGAAATTCACCAAGTGGCATAGTAGTATCAAGCATAGAAGTAGTTTCATCATAAGTATCATGCATAGCAGAAGTGGCATCGTCAATAACATGTGACATATCAGAATCAATAGCAGAAGCAGGTTTAGGTGTCGCAAGCTTACTCAAAACGGAAGGTGAATCAAGTGCAGAGCTAGATGGCAGTTCCTTACCTCCCCTCGCAGTTGAGGGATAAATCTTGGTTCTTGGATCTTTCAAGTTCTTCATAATGATAAGCAGATATAAATCCCAAGTGACTCAATGAATAGAGCTATGCTCCCCGGCAACGGCGCCAGAAAATAGTCTTGATAACCCACAAGTATAGGGGATCGCAACTATTTTCGAGGGTAGAGTATTCAGCCCAAATTTATTGATTCGAGATAGGGGAGCCAAAGAATATTCTCAAGTATTAGCAGCTGAGTTGTCAATTCAACCACACCTGGAAACTTAATATCTGCAACAAAGTATTTAGTAGCAAAGTAATATGATAGTAGTGGTAACGGTTGCAAAAGGTAATGATAACAAAAGTAATGTTTTTGGTATTTTGTAGTGATTGTAACAATAGCAACGGAGAAGTAAATAAGCGAAGAACAATATATGGAAAGCTCGTAGGCAATGGATCGGTGATAGAGAATTATGCCGGATGCGGTTCATCATGTAACAGTCATAACCTACGGTGACACAGAACTAGCTCCAATTCATCAATGTAATGTAGGCATGTATTCCGAATATAGTCATACATGCTTATGGAAAAGAACTTGCATGACATCTTTTGTCCTACCCTCCCGTGGCAGCGGGGTCCTAGCGGAAACTAAGGGATATTAAGGCCTCCTTTTAATAGAGTAGCGGACCAAAGCATTAACACATAGTGAATACATGAACTCCTCAAACTACGGTCATCACCGGGAGTGGTCCCGATTATTGTCACTTCGGGGTTGCCGGATCATAACACATAGTAGGTGACTATAGACTTGCAATATAGGATCAAGAACTCACATATATTCATGAAAACATAATAGGTCCAGATCTAAAATCATGGCACTCGGGCCCTAGTGACAAGCATTAAGCATAGCAAAGTCATAGCAACATCAATCTCATAACATATTGGATACTAGGGATCAAACCCTAACAAAACTAACTCGATTACATGATAAATCTCATCCAATCCATCACCGTCCAGCAAGCCTACGATGGAATTACTCACGCACGGCGGTGAGCATCATGAAATTGGTGATGGAGGATGGTTGATGATGACGATGGCGACGAATTCCCCTCTCCGAAGCCCCGAACGGACTCCAGATCAGCCCTCCCGAGAGGTTTTAGGGCTTGGCGGCGGCTCCGAATCGTAAAACGCGATGAATCCTTCTCCCTTATTTTTTCCCTCTCGGAACACGAATATATAGAGTTGGAGTTGAGGTCGGAGGATCTCCAGGGGGCCCATGAGGTAGGGGGCGCGCCTAGGGGGGCAGGCGCGCCCCCACCTTCGTGGCTAGGGTGTGGGCCCCCTGGCCTTGATCTTTTGCCAGTATTTTTTATTATTTCCAAAAATATGCTCCCTGGAGTTTCAGGTCATTCCGAGAACTTTTGTTTCTGCACATAAATACCACCATGGCAATTCTGCTGAGAACAGCGTCAGTTCGGGTTAGTTCCATTCAAATCATGCAAGTTAGAGTCCAAAACAAGGGCAAAAGTGTTTGGAAAAGTAGATACGATGGAGACGTATCAAAGGTGTACCCAACAGTTTCCTTTGGGTATCCTATGAAGACACATTTCTTCGATTTAGGTTCGAGCTTATCAGGTTGAAGCTTTTTCACATAAGCATCGCAGCCCCAAACTTTAAGAAACGACAACTTTGGTTTCTTGCCAAACCATAGTTCATAAGGCGTCGTCTCAACGGATTTTGATGGTGCCCTATTTAATGTGAATGCAGCCGTCTCTAAAGTATAACCCCAAAACGATAGCGGTAAATTAGTAAGAGACATCATAGATCGCACCATATTTAGTAAAGTACGATTACGACGTTCGGACACACCATTATGCTGTGGTGTTCCGGGTGGCGTGAGTTGCGAAACTATTCCGCATTGTTTCAAATGTAGACCAAACTCGTAACTCAAATATTCTCCTCCACGATCAGATTGTAGAAACTTTATTTTCTTGTTATGATGATTTTCCACTTCACTCTGAAATTCTTTGAACTTTTCAAATGTTTCAGACTTATGTTTCATTAAGTAGATATACCCATATCTGCTCAAATCATCTGTGAAGGTGAGAAAATAACGATACCCGCTGTGAGCCTCAATATTCATCAGACCACATACATCAGTATGTATGATTTTCAACAAATCTGTTGCTCGCTCCATAGTTCTTGAGAACGGCGTTTTAGTCATCTTGCCCATAAGGCATGGTTCGCAAGTACCAAGTGATTCATAATCAAGTGATTCCAAAAGTCCATC
>NW_024116308.1:0-6793 GCF_003073215.2 Triticum urartu | reverse complement strand
CCACGCCGGCGGCAGAAGGAGGGGGAGGGGGAGGCCTGCGGTGCTAGGGTTGAGGGACCCCTGGCGTCGCCCAGGGGGAGGTGACGCCAGGGGAGGGGAGGGGAGGAGCATTTTATTAGTAAATCCCATTTGGACGGATTTATCAAATTGGGGGATATTATTGCTTGGCACTTTTTTAAGCTCATTCATGAACATTTCTCCTACCCACTAAACATTTCTTTGTAAATTTCTGAGTCTGAGGCCATGTAACTGTGCAGAAGAATATGTTGACCTTTTCTGTTCAAGTCCTAAAAGCGACCGGTCATTTATCTCCATAGAAATATATACTCTGGAGGAACGATGTTTGTAAACATTTTCCGATAATCGGTTGCAAAACTAAAAGTCTCTGCATAGAACATCCTCTTTCCTGTTTCCTACATCAAACTACTTTACATACAAAAGTACAAAACATAATGACAATTAGCAACTACAGACAATAACATGCTGGCTAACTCCCACAGGTGGAGCTGCATAGTAGCATGGCATCACCATGGAGCTAAGGAACGCGGCCTCCATCTCAGCAGAGGCCCTTCTCCTGAGCAAGGACATGGCGTACTCCATCACCATGGCGTCACAGGGCAGCTTGATCCCTCCTTTGCTGCCCGTGAAACCAAACACCTCTTCGGACATCCGCAGGAGCTCACTGAAGACCACCGTGCTAAGGTATGCCAATGGCACCTCGAACCGTCTCCCATCAGTGGTGTACATGACACAGTGGCCCTTTCCTGCCACTGCTGTTGAGCACCCTTCGATTTCTGTTGTTGCCGTTGTGGTAAACCGCTTCCTCCCGAGAGCTGCTACCCTCTGCCACTTCTTTGCTAGTTGAGCAATTCTCTTGGCGTTGATCATGGTTGGTTCTTTTTTGCTGGGAGTTGGAAACTCTAGTTGAGTTGCAAATGCTTTGTTTGTGGATGAAGCGATGCTGTTTTGAGGCTACTGGACCAATAATTTATAGCTCGGGATATGATCCCTGTCAAGTGCCATTGATGATTGGGCAAGGGGACAAGGCCACGAGGTTTATTTGTGCAATGCTGCAAGAGGATCAATGAAATATTATTGGGATTATGTATTTCTATGGGCCAAATGTTTGGTGCATGATGGGTACTGCCATAGTGGCACGTCTGGTGGATAAGTGGCAGGAGGACCCCATGCAAACAGGGAATCATTGTGCAATGAGATATTGGCAGACAAGCCTTGTGCATGCATCTTGGGTCCATCCTTTTTATGGATGGGCTACATCTTATTTGGAATCTTCTGTTATGAGAGTGAAACTGTCAAGGATTTGCTATTTATGTTTAGTTGCAAGAGTAATGATTTCATAATGATCAGGGGATCCTAGTCTTGTACTTTGCAATTCATCAACACTGAGATTGCAATCAGTTGGAGGGCCAGTGTCATGGGGCTAGCTAGCTAGCATGGTTTGCGATTTAATGCAAATCATTAAGGCCTCTTTTGGTTCATAGGATAAGAATGTTATAGGAATAGGAAAATCATAGGAAGTGAGATGACATGTATCTTACTTCCTATAGAGAAAGAGATGTCATTTGATGCATAGGATAGGAGTTTTTCCATTGAGTCTTAGCTAATGTTTTTTTCCCTCCAAAATATGAAGGATTGATTCCTATCCTACATAGGAATAGGAATCCATTCCTACAAACCAAAGGGCTTCAAAGGAAATTTTCCTATGTAAATCCTATCCTATAGAAATCCTATGAGATTCCTACAAACCAAAGGAGGCCTATCGCATTTTGATTAGGTTTGATGGGGACTACATTAACTGATGCAACAAGAGCAAGTTGCTGAACAGTTTCATAACTCATAATTAATGGCCTACCTGACTTCTCAGCGCCTTCTCGGCACTTTCCTGTGGGTCTACAACCAGCTGCAAGCTTGCAAAACATGATATCAATTGAGAAAGGAACTGCTAGCTTGTGTTGGATATCCATTATCATATCTGTCATGTTCAAACCTTTTTTCTTCTTTTGGACAGGTCAGGTTCCAACCTTGTGCTAAACCAAGGCAAAAAGCGTCCAACAAAGTGTGGCAAAAGCGCAGGATTCAGAGAGGTGATCCCTGATTCCTGTTCAATTTAGGTTGCTCATCACACAAAGAGTAGAGGCTGCTAAGAACAGGCGCCTTCTTTTTGAGTGGGAAAAAAGGAGGCGCCTGTTGTTAGTAGCCTCTACTCTTTGTGTGATGGGCATCCTAAACTGAACACTTGTTTTTGCTGGCAGCAACTTCTCCATCCGTGAGCAGAGGCTGGTGCGGAGACCTACGTATGGCCCTGCTGCTGCAATATTGGATTGCTTGAAGCATTCCATGTAGCCATTCACAAACACTATTATCTAAACAAAAGCACACAGGTCTCCTAGGAAAAATCACACAGGTTTCTGAAGTTTCGCCGCATCGAAGGCTTTGACTAGAGGTCTTGTTCAGAGTATGGTTACTATAGACCCCATCAAATTATGTGGCTTATCTGCACTGTCATTTAAGATTTCCCCACTCGATTTCATGTTGTTAGCATTGATCTTGATCTTGGCTTTGGTAGACAATTATTAAGCGTCACCCCTTATGTGCAACAGTCCTATATTTGATTACACCAAAGTGAGATACCGCAATAAAGCGCACTTATATTCTTTTGTTAAGATAAACACTAAAAGAGTATCCTCCTGTAAATTAAAGAAAAGGGTAGTATGTACATGTAACAGAAAAAAACAAAAGATTACAAGTTGTTGTGTATCCACTGTTAATTTGAGGCCTGGATGTGATTTCCTTCTATACAGTTCGCCCTTGAACTTCCTTTTGCATTGATAGGTACTCGGCCTGAAAATGAGGTCATTTATAACTGTCTATACAGCTTTGCCAAGATGATCGAGAAAAGGGATTGCTTGCTAGCTTGTTTTGGATGCCCATTATCATATAGGTCAAGCTCAAACTTCTTGTTGTACCGAGGCAGAAAGCGTCCCAACAAGGCGCAGCAAAAGGACAGGACCTGGATAGGTGATCCCTGGTTTCTGTACAATTTAGGCTGTGCATCACGCACGTGTACTGTCTAGTAACAAGTGTCCTCTAAAAATCATATCTCTAATTTTTTATTTATGAAATCTCGAAACTATATTTCGGATTTCAGAAATTTCATTATATGACCCGTCAGTCCTGCGCTGAATGAAGAGGTACCCTACGTCCGCCCCATGGCCAAGTCAGTCTTCGTCCGTGCCGGGCCCGGGCCAAAGATCAACTTATCGTTTCCATCCCGGATGAAGACTCACTCTTTGGTCGACGCGCGGACGAAGAGAGTATCTCTCCGCGTAAACGGACAAGCGAAGGTGCATGTCATTCCAGAAAGAGTCACTCTTCGTTTCCGGCGCAGACGAAAAGTTATTTATTTATTTTTGTAATTTGCAGTGGCACCCTGAGGAGGCGGAATTGTTGAACAAGGAGATCTATCCCCGCAAAAAAAAAAAAGAAGAAGAAAAGAACAAGGAGATCTATAACTCACAATGACATGTCTTGGTTAACTGACGAGGAATTTGCCCTTGCACACCTGATGTAAGTCGTACCATGTCTTGGTTAACGTCACAATGACATGTATAGCTGAGTTCCATGTGATTCGTCTCATCCATGAAAAGTTTAACATGAGCTTTCTTCAACACCGAAGCTGTGAATGGTCTATAATCTATTTTTTTGTAGAGAAAAGGCTGATGCCCGACATTACAAATAAAGCCAATAGATAAGACTCAGTAACAAACACCAGCGCACGACAAACGACCAAAGGCCCAAATATTAAGAAGTACGGTTACAAGGCACAATAGCCTGGAACGGCACGCAGGCCGTCTACCTACGCCCCAAGGGCAGCAGTACCAAAAAAGGCTAACTCAGCTGGTAGAGGCAGGATTGGATCGAAGGAAGGAAGACGCCGTTGAGACTTTAGTCGCTCCAGGGTCCTGCTCCTTAATCAATGGTTTCCACTGTTGTAGAAAAAAGATCAATTTGAACATGCAGTCAGCGGGTTTGGCCGGAAAAATATTTTCGATAGTAAACTTGTTCCTGATAGTCCACAGGACCCAGGACATGTCCGAAAAGCCGAACCAGAACAGTTTTCTAGTTTGACTTGAGAGCAAACTAGAGGAGGAACGAAGATCAGAGAAGGAGGAAGGAGCCCACACTACTAGGAAAAACCTTATACGTAAAGGCTTAGCAGTAGCGCTGGTTAAATGAAGGCGCTACAGCTACTTAACAGTAGCGTGTTTCAATAATGTGCGCTATTGATACCACCTTAGCAGTAGTGCGTCCAAGGAAAACACGCTACGGATATTACGACCATAGCTTAGCCGACAGCCTAAGTAGTAGTAGCGCGCTTTTTATGGAACACGCTATAACTATTTTTGCACCATGACACATGGTGGGCCTCACTTAGCAGCATCGCGTCTTGCAGAAACACGCTACTACTACATTTTTAGCAGCAACGCGTTTTTCCAACACGCGTTGCTGCTAAGCCGCAGCACCCACCACCTTTTCCTCCCCTCCCCCTCCCACATCAAGTCTTCATTCACTTTTCCCTCCCACCTCCTCTCTCCCTCACTTTGCTTCTTCCTCACTAATTCTTCTCCCCTCATTACTCTCTGACGATTTCTTCCTCCCACTCCTCGTGAACCATCGCGGTGTTGCTTCTTGGGCCTGGCCAGCTTCACATATACCTTATTTTTATTTTATTTTTTGCAAAATGTACCATCTTGTATTTAAGGCAAAAAATAAACCTTGTCGCATTTATTTTTCAAAATAAAAAATGCCGATATGATGGAGTACAAAATTCTTCAAGTGGAAAACACCGCACTGGCTTATATAAATAGTGGAGGATAACGAATACTCTTGAGTGAGGATTTTTTATTGCTCTTGGGATCCAGGAGCGCGGAATTTTGAAATATAAAATAAAAATCATATTTCAAAACTAAAATTGCAAAACCAAATACACACATATGTAGGGATCTATAATGCATTACTGTAAATTTTCATGCTGAAACTGAAATATATTTTACTTACGCTAAAAAACAAAAATAATGAACTTTGATAGTGAACAGTGTGTGCACTAGAAATACATGATTTCCTGTTTTTTATATATCAGATGAAAACAGTAGTTCACCATGTGACTTTAAAAATATTTAGTATACATCCTTTTCTGATATTTTTTTAACTTGGAAGTTTTTTTATTCTTCCAAAATTCGAGCTCCATAGAGCCCAGGATTTATTAGCCATTTCTAAAATACTCCCTCTGCTCTATAATATAAGAGTTATTACATTCAATATGGCACGGAGAGATTTCAGTTTCTTTCAGCAACTAATTTGTTGTACGTATTAGTGATCAGGCCTTTGATAAAAAAGAACTTTGTACAAAAAAAAAGAGAGTAGTGATCAAATTCATATATTGGCCAAATGATTAAGACTGCTTATTAGCTTCAACAAGGGTGGGCAGCTAATCCTCCGCGCGCGAGCTATTTCTCGCTTTACGAAAAGTCTAGCTCCGCCTTACTGAAGCGAATCTCCCACGCTGTAGCCAGTGGGCTGGCCCGTTCGTGTACGTTTAAAAGAAAAGGAAGAATAAAAATTGGAGAAACCTGGATTACATCCCGGGTCTGCTAGACCACGCGCAACACTGCTACCCACCAGGCCAGCTTCGCCCTTGTGCATAATGCTAGGGCGCATCCTACTTGGGGCTATTCGAGTCATTTTTGTCTGTTTTCTTTTGTCTCTTTCATTTTTTTCATTCTTGCTTGCATTTTGTTTCTTCGTTTTTTGTTTTCTTGCATTTTTGTTTCTTCTTCATTTTTTGTTCGGTTTTCTTTTTTATTCTCCATTTCATGTTTTCTTTTCTTTTTTCTTATGTTTGTTCGTTTTAACTCTACATTCTTGTATGTGTCAAAATACGTGTTCAACATTTTTAAATATTTTTAATACTTATTCAACATTTTTCAAATACTTGTTCAATATTTATAAAAATGTGTTTTCGAAGAATTTTTTATACATATATGGAAAAAATTGAAAACATAAATAAAAGTATAAAGCAAAAACGAGAACAGAAAACAAATAAAAAACAGGCTTTGCCTCCCGCGCGGCTGGGTCAACAAGGGTCTGCTAGCGAACGCAAAAAAGGCCAAACGCATAGATGGCCCAGGCCACCTACTACTTGTCCTTTTAGAGTTTTTTCCGCCAAAAAAAAGCGAAAAGGGAGAGAAAAAGAACAAAATGCGCCGGCTGAGGACGGGAGGAGGTCTCCGGCGCGCGAGCAGAAACCATGGATCGGAGCAGCAGCAACCGAGGCCGTCGTTCTCCTCTTGGACACAGATCCTCTGACGTAGCTAACCCTGCCTTTCCATGCCTTTCAATCGCTGACGGGTGGGCCCCGCGCTTGGTGGGACACATGTGTCAGTGTCTCAATGACAAGATGGGCCACGTCAGGGGATCCTCGTCCTCTCCTCTCCAGTTTCTTCTACCGTATCCGCAAGCACGAGGCCGATACCCCACAGCGGCCGCCCCATCGCGGCCTCTGGTAATCCATTCAGTTTTTGTTCGCGGTTGCCATAGTCGGTGCAAGGAGTAGGGTTTGGTCAGGCCGTGTGGTAGGTGTACACAACTTATATAAATACAAGCTGTCCATGTTTTTTCTACCCACAGACAGAACACACTGCTGTGAAGGTGGCGTCGCAGCTGCCGCCGCTGACGCGGGCGGGGGGCGGCCCACCAGCCGCCTTCGAGCCGC
>NW_024116307.1:0-9226 GCF_003073215.2 Triticum urartu | reverse complement strand
AATTCTTTCGCATCCAGTCGGAGTTTGCGGAAATCATCCATCAAGATGTCCTTCGTACCTCGGGGGCAGTTCTACCTCAGATATCAACCTCCAACAGTGAAATAGAAACAACGCTACAAATGCAGGCTGACAACGATCGCGATTTCATGACCATCACGAAAGACGGTGGCTTCATCCACGCTCCGGTCCATGAGTCGAGTCGAAAGTAGTGATGCTATGTATTTCTGAAATATCGATTAGCTCATGTTGTAATTAAACTTTATTGAACTTGTATGTCTCTTTGGTTTGGACGGTCGTTCAACTTATATGTAATCGATGCTATTTATTAGTAGGGCCATGAATCGTGTTATTAATGTGTTGCTTTTCTCTTTGATCCTTTTGTTGCATACTTATATATTGCTTATGTATTGTCTGTGAATTGCTTCTAACGTTTTGTTTGTCTAGTGCATAGAGATGCCGTCGTATGTCGTGTACGAGGGTAAGGTTTCTGGAGTCTACGACGGCTGGGAGGAGTGTCAGAGACAGGTTCATCGTTTTAGCGGTAACAGTTACAAAGGGTACACCACTAGGGCGGAGGCGGAAGCTAGATACGCGCGCTATCTAGCGGGAGAGAGGAGGGAGCGGAGGAGGAACCGGATGAAGACCAGTTTCATCACGATGATGCTCATCGTGATGAACGCAGCTCTCTTCTATGTGATGGTAGTTTAGATGATCGATATCGACTTGTAATGTGAAGACAAACTCGCTACTCGCGGTCTCGAGACTTGTAATGTTCTAACTTTGTTCGGTCTTTTGAATTCGGAGACTAATATGATGAATTGTATTCGGAGACTAATCTTCTATTTGTATTCGATAAATCTGCTGTTTATATGTTGTGTTGTCTATATTCTGTGCAGTAATATATTTTGTAACATGTGCAAATATCAGAAAAGAAAAAATTCCTAATATTCATACTAGTGGCGTACCATACTACACTTTACTGGCGCACTGCAATAAACATACTAGTGGCGCACTGCAATAAACATACTAGTGGCGCATTACCTAGAAGTGCGCCATTAGTAACCCAGAGCACAAGGTAAATATGCCCCCCTGGGAGGCATAGTAATTACGCACCAGGGGACATATTAATGGCGCACTACCACGCCACTATTATCTGGGATACTAATGACGCACCAGGGGTGCGCCATTAGTACTTGTTACCAGTGGCGTGTTAATAGTGGCGCACTTGTAGTGAAGCGGACAAAAGTGCAACGACCTCGCTCGTCTGACGTTGTCACACTCGCCGGACGCCGCCAAGGCCAGCTACCTGGTCTAGAGGAGGCGCGTGGCTCTTCACCAGCCAGCTTGTTCGACGACGCCCGCAAGTTGTTCGATGGTTTGCCCGCAAGGTACAAATGGACTCCGTTGACGAGTTCTTTTTCCACAGTTTCATTTGCGACTCAGATGATTCTTCATCCGACAACGAGGAGCTTGTGGCTGCTGTGTTGGTCGTCCATGACCACCTTAGTAGGCAGCGGCTGATGTTTCGGGGCTTGATCCCGGGGCACACTCCGGCGTTGAATCGCAATCGAGAGAGCGACCGTTTCCTACTCTGGAAGGACTACTTCGAGACACCCAACCCGCTCTTCAGACATCACCTATTCCGGAGCTGTTTCCGTATGGCTAGGTATGTTTTCAACCGTACCTGGGAGAGGGTGGTGGCATACGATAAATATTTCGAGTGCAAGGAGGATGCCCTTGGAAAGATTGGCTTCTCCTCTTATTAGAAATGTACTGTAGCTATTCGGATGCTTGCATAGGGAGTCTTCGGTGATTTTATTGATGAGTATGTCTGTATGGGAGAGTCCACGTGCCTAGAGTCCATGTATAAGTTCTGCAAGGTTGTGATAGCGGTGTTTGGTCCTGAGTACTTGAGAGAGCCAAATGTTGTAGATACAACCCGCTTGTTGGCGATGAATGCCAGCAGGGGCTTTCCGAGGATGCTTGGTAACATAGATTGTATGCACTGGGAGTGGAAAAACTGCCCTTCTGCTTGGCAGGGGCAGTATAGGGGCCATGTCAAAGCCTGCAGTGTCATACTCAAGGCCGTGGCTTCACAAGATCTCTGGATTTGGCACTCTTTCTTCGGCATAGCCGGATCTCACAATGATATCAACGTGCTTCAATGCTTTCCGGTGTTTGCAAGGTTTGCCGAAGACAACTACCCGGAGGTCAAATGGCCACAACTACAACAAATGATACTACCTAGCTAACGGTATCTATCCTCAGTGGACTACTCTGGTGAAGACAATCTCCAGCCCTGTAGGATAGAAGAGAAAGAGATTTGCCCAAAAACAAGAGAGTGCTAGAAAGGATGTGGAGCGTGCCTTTAGTGTTCTGCAATCTCGATGGGGCATCGTTCGATATCCTGCTAGAACTTGGAGCACCAAGAAGTTGTGGCAGGTGATGACTGCTTGTGTGATCATGCATAATATAATCGTAGAGAATGAGCGTTCGGAACGTAAATATGACCAAGGGTTTCAGTTTCAGGGTGACAATGTTGTGCCTGAGCATGGAGGAGCGACAACATTTGCACGGTTCATCCAACTTCATCATCAAATGTGTGATTGTGAAACTCTCATTAGCTGCAAAATAATTTGGTTGAGTATATGCGGGCTCACGTTGGCAACTAATAGATGTATCTTTTTTTTAAAATATATTTGAGACAATTTAATTTCTATTTTGTTTGTAAACTATGATATATTTATTTGGCTTGTAAACTATGATATATTTGTTTGGTTGTGAAAACCAACCAATAGGTGTATCTTTTTTAAATGTATTTGAGATAATTTATTTTTTATTTGGTTTGTAAACTATGATATATTTATTTGACTTGTAAACTATGATATATTTGTTTGGTTGTGAAACCATCTATGATGTTTGTATTTTGGTTGAATTATGTTTGAAAAAGATACTTCAGGCCGGCCGCAAGGACGAAAATATGTCCACGTATTGGGTGCACTGCCAACCCAAACGCAAAGGGGGACGGATGATGAACAGGCAACCGATCCAAACGGACAAAAAAACGTCGGTGCATTGGAATTTCTCTAACGTTTGCCATTTCAAAGGCTTGCACCATTATTGGAGTGAGCAAACCTCTGCGAACTCGCGCAGAGCAAACATCAACCACAGTTTCAGAACCAGGATAAAAGAAAATGTAGCAAAGCATTTGACATTCCACAAAGGCAGAGATATTAGATTGCGATGGATAACAGGAATTTGGCTTTCTAGTATGAAAACAGAAATGTCAGCACAACAATTCTCACACTGAGTACATGAGATAAAGTACTGGTTTCCTCATGTAATCCCTTCGTTGACTACAGTTATGCGCCCACTTGTTCCAATATTCAGACATTACAACTTTTTTGGCGAACGATAACACTCCGAAATATTTGTCCAAGGCAACATGAAAGTCACCGCACTTCAATGATTTATGGAAGAATAAGGGGGTTTCAATGTTCATGCTGTTTCCTATTAGTAATGGACTATTGGTTGGCCCAGTAAGTGTTACTGGTAGAGATTACTAGCTGCATCACGTTCTTGTCTGATACTGATCTCACCATCGGTGTTGTATCTGAAAGGGGAACAACAATAATATAACACGTCAGTGTCGGTGACTAGAGAAACATAATTGTAAACTAATATGCCAGCAACTGCATTGCTTTACTTCTTATCTTGACTAACTGCTGGCAACCAGTTCCTTATCTGAAGGGCATGAGTTAACTGGTAAGTTTTCAGATGTTTCCATCTCCAATTGTTTGCTGCCATCATCAGCTGAGAAAAGAATATTGTTAATAATTAGTTTCAGCGTCATAGCAAATGAAGTAATTTCTAGTAGCTGCCAGAAATTTCAAGAATGTTTGCCGTGTGAGAAATTCACAAGCATGGTATGAAAAGATTCTCAGAATAGTTCTGAAGAAAATGGCGTAGAGTAGAACACTGGGAAATCCTACTACAAAATACACCAAGCATCTATGTCCACGTAACAAAGACTGGTATTTTCTTGCTAACAAATCAGTGAACTGAAAGATGAATACCAGGTGCAATAAATTAGCTCCATTCAGAAATAGACGGCATTTTAGAAAGCAAGCAAATTCTTACTTTGACAGGTAAAAATAATATAAAATATCTATTTTAGATGGTGTGAGATTTAACCAACATATTCATATAAAATATGACAGTCAAACTTGCATACTGGAGACCATGCTCATGTATAAATGGTGTTTATTTATGAACACAAGTAGTGACAAATTTGACTAGATAACCATGCATTAAAGGGTAAAAGTAAATCAGGTATTTCTCCAGAATTAGCACATTTTGAGCTTCCAGTACCTTATTCTGCTTAAATGGGTGTGTGTAAACCAATCAGAAAGTTACATATACACGCAAATGGATTTATAAGTATTTAACAGAAACAAGCCATTTCAACTTGTCAGAAATGCTTGACTGTCATTGGGCAAATAAAGGATTACAGGCGCCACAGGACTAACCAGCTTTCTTCTCAGCCTTCTTGAACCGTCGATCTTTCTTTCTATCACTATTTGATGGCTTATTGTACAAATCCTTGTACTTTTCAAGCAAATCCTTCTTCTCTTCTAATAGACCAAGCATTTCATATGCAACTTCAACTTTCCGTATATATTCTTTACTAGGACACTTGCGACCACATGCTTCAAGGGCACCAAAGAGCTAAGCCATCAGAGAAGGCAAGCAACGGTAAGATCATATTAGAAATTACCAGCCAATAAACTTGAAGGAAAAGAGTAGGTAGAGTCAGTGAAGAGTAGAAGACATTCGAGGTCCATACCTTGATAAGCCTATCTAGCATATTGTTTCTGTAGTAAATTGCCAACATAAGACCGCAGAAACGCCAAGGAACTGAATGCAGGTCATGGGCTATTTTCTTCTCCCAGATTTTATGTGCTTCCTCTGCTCTGTTGTCCTTCTCAAGTGCACGCACTAATTGCTCGTATGTTCTGATGGTATTTCCTTGCCCTTTGCTCAACATCCATTTTATTACCTAGGTTTGTAGTTGGCAGAAATTTAATTCATACTGTATAAAAGATAAATTCAATAAAAATAAATTAAATTATAATCTGCAATACTTGGACAACTCTATGCCATTGTTCCTCCTTTTCAAGAGCTACAATTGCTTGCTTTAATGAGGCGAGTGGAAAGTCCTGCTCAAAGGCGATCCATGCATCAAGGGTGCTGTAAACAGCTTCTTTTGAGTCTTCAAGATCAAGAAGCTGCAATTTAGAGATGAGAATGAATAAGCTACTAAAAGTTTTTAGGGACAACAGTTGCTAGTTGATTACATAGTGCAAGCTCATTACTTGCCTTGAAGGCGCAAGAAAACTTTTTATAGTTCATATTTGGTATATAACAAGTGAAATTGCACTTCTGCAACAACATTTTGATTGTTAGTTATTACATACAATCCTTTAAATTATGCGAACATGTGATTTGGAGCTCTACAGGCACCAGCTAAAGTATAAGTATCATTGACGCATGATAAACTCAAAAGACAGAAAAGATAATATTAAGACTATCTTTATGTAATGACGTACAGTGTTGATAAGGAATTTCCTTTTCTCTGCTGATGAAAGGGTGTGCCCAACCGGCCCTTTTTTCAACCCCCTTGTGCTCTTTTGTATGCGATCAATGATTGCATCATTATCCTGTGAAGCAAAATCAAATTACTTAACCTGTTGTCTATCATATTCTTGGGATTAACAGCATGAGGCTATAAAAAAGTGTAAGGCCACATGTGAAGCACAGGGCTAAACTCTGTCGAAATACCTTCACGGCCGTACTTGGCTTCTTCAACTCCTTTTGCCAATACCCTCGACGACCATTGGTAACTTTATCATCTGTAGAGAAATTCCTGGTAGCATGCTTGCCACACCAACCTGCCATGGATTGATATTTCATCAAAGGCGCCAATCATCTAGAAGAAAATGAAGGGTGATTCAATATGGCGAAGTGAAAGAAAGGTCTTACATGAAACAAACGAGAGTGACTCGGCGTGTGAACTCCATCCCCTGCACGATGCAGACAATATTATTTGGAGAAGTCAGAGGTGAAAAAAGTTTTACTTACTCAAAAGGTATCTTGTCATGGAATGGAATTAGAGGCAGTGAAGCAAGCAAAAAGCTTAACTCACGTGCTATAAGCTTATAATTGTGCCACTCAAATTTAGAAAGTGTAGTATTGCACCAGAAATGGAGCAAGAACGCCACCAGCTAACCGATAAGGAGCAAGGATGCTTTTAAAGTAAGGGAACGTTTTGACAGCAGATTGGATAAAAGGGAGCAAATCTCACGAGTATGCAGCGGCAGGGTCGGAGGGAGCGAAGCTGGCGATCGGTAGGCGGCGCAGAATGCCAGAGGATCGCCGGAGATGGCCAAGCATGGCTGCGAGAGGAATGAAAGCCCCTTAATCAGTGGCGGAGCTATAAACAAATTGCTGGGCGGCCAAGCTAAAGAAGAACACATTTCAATTCTGAATGTTGTCATTAATAACTATCATCTGTAAACAACAATGGATTTACATAAACTGTAAACAACAATGGCTTTGCATAAACTGTAAACAACAAGACATTCAGTGATTTATTTATGCTACCACAGACGAATAGACAATAACCTAACGCTTCGTTTGGATGTCTCCATTGGAGAGCTCCGTATTGAATTGGTCTAAATTCCAAATCAGTGAGGAAACTGAAATGGCACGAATACGAATTCACCTGTTTGGTTGTTCAGTGAATTGGCCTTTGAAATGCCTGAGATTTCAATACCAAACATGTTTGGATGACAAACTTTGGAATTAACAAACAACACTTACTCTCAAATTCGAAACAATAAACTTTAGGAGACATGGTAGGAAACTTAAAACCCATACTGAACACTTGTCTACATTCTCTTGATTATGAAATCAGACAACTCGGCAAAAAATATTTTAATGGCTGAACTTTGGTACTAACATCTGATGTAAACATTGTAAATTAGCTAATCAGAGAGGGATATGGAGGGGGGAGGAGAAGAGGAGGTTGGCTATGGCCATGCTGGAAGAGTAGAAGAATTCATAAAGGGAGCGGACATGGAGTAGAGGAGCAGAGGAGCTGCAGCTCTGTCAACCATGGTGCAGAAAGAGGGGGTGTACAGGAGGACGGAGGGGCATGGCATAGGGGGGCGTGGATCCAGGGGGTCAGGGCGCGGCTGATCCAGACGGGGGCGCGGGCTAGAGGTCCCGGGCCGCCGCAGACCTCCATCTTGGTGGCCGACCGGCGCTGGGATGGGATGTGGTACGGGGATGGGACGCGGTACTGGAGTGGGGAAGAGGAAGAGGGAACGGGGGAAAACGACCCCTGCGCAGCCGCCGATGCTCGTGGTGGGCGCCGCCGCCGAGCTCCTAGGTCGCGGCCGACCTCCCTGCTCTGTTTTTTTTTTTGGAAAGTGAAATTTAGGGGAAAGATATTGGGAATGAGTAAGGAAATTACCTATGCAGCTTGCAGGGCAAGGAAAATAGGAGAGGATCAGATTCAGAGAAGGAGATGCGTCGCCGGCTTGCCGCTGCTAGCTTTTTTTTTTTTTGAGACAAGCTGAGTGCGGTTGCGTGGCCGCGTGGCGCCAGTCGTGGGCCGGGCGACTTGCTGTGGACGATGTACGCCGCTGGCCGGTGGCTGCTGTGCCCTGTGTGACGGTCCGTCGGCGGCGGCGGGCAGCGGCTGCGTGTTGTGTCGATGTGTTGTGTTGGGCTGGGCTACTCTGTGATGTGCCGAAACTGTCGATGTGTGTGCTGTGTGTTAGCTGGGTTGCTACGGGATTCTCAAAAAAAAAGCTGGGCTGCTGCCTCCCTCAAAAAAATGTTGGGCTGGATGAGATTACGGCCTCTAGGCAGCTCGGCTTCCGGGCATCGTTTTTTCCCCTAGCGCCGTCTAGGGTTTACCCATCCTGGTGATCACGCCAGAGTCCACAGAAATCCTCACGTCCTGCCGGCGATTAGTCGGTGCGACGGGAGTCCAGATAGGTAGGAGCCCTCGAAAGCACGTTGGCATGGCGGATCCACTGGCAGTTGATGGTAGCGGGGAGGAGGATAGGCAAGGAGGAGATTAGATGGGAGCTTAGGTTTAGCGGGGGGCAGGAGGAAGAGAGGGAGGATGCTGAGGAGGTTTGCGTCGGCGAAGAGTAGGGAGGGAGATCCGGCTAAGGAGGATGGGAGTAAGCAAGAAGATGTTAGGGAGAAATGAGATTGGGGTCCGGAGACGAACCCGGGGGATCGGTTCAAGGGACTCAACTTGCATGGGGGCAGGAGACGGACCTAGATTTTCCCGCGGAATTGGAAGACCTGATCAATGTGGTTCGGTGGTTGGCAATCTTCAGAGTCCACACCACAAGGACGTTAAGTCATTCTGCTCTATTCAACATGATGTGTATTTCTTGGGCATCGACACAGAAGGTTACTTTCAAACCTATGGGGGATAATTTGTTCATTGTCCATTTCAGTTGTTTGGGAGATTGGAAACATGTGACAGATGGTGTCCTGGGATTATTTCGAGATGCAACAATGGTGATGCAAGAGTATGATGGATTTAGCAATGTGGAAGCTTACAAATTGGATAAGATCCCGGTCTGGGCAAGAATTCAGGGAGTGCCAGATGGGCTCATGAGAAAGAAAGAACTAGCGGAGAAGGTAGCGAGGGAAGTTGAGGGCCACCTACAACGGTGATTGTTAATGAAGGGATAATTAACCCCTCCAAATTCTTAAGAGCAAGATTGTATCTTGATGTAATGTTCCTTCGGTGAGATTTGTTCCAATACTAATAAAAGAGGAAGAAATATCTGGTCTACTATGAGAAACTGCCAGATTTTTGTTTTGTTTGTGGCCTTATGGGACATGTGGTGGAGTGTGGCGATGGAGTTCATGATCCGAAGGAGTGTGAGTGGGGTGATTGGCTACGTTGGAACTTTGAAACTTCTAGTGTTCGGCGGAGTGGAGGGCGAGGTCGTGGTGAAAGAGGAGGGACTGAAACAGGTGATCTCGGTGGTAGGGGTGGTGAAGGTGACGTGAGCGGAAGAGGAGGAAGAGGGGACGTAGGTGATTTTGGGCATGGAGATGGAGGAGGGCGATTGTGAAGAGCAGACGGAGGTCGAGGTAGAGGCGGTAGGGGGGGGGGGGGTCGGGGAAG
>NW_024116306.1:0-7144 GCF_003073215.2 Triticum urartu | reverse complement strand
CGCAATCCGGACCGGCAGCAACAAATTCCGTCGTGCGGCGGCTTCTTCCGACGTGCTGCGACATATTCCGGCGAGTTCCGACGACGTTTCTGCTCCGACGAGGTTTGACCGGTTTACAGATTGAAATGTATACTGCCTTCGAAACTATACATATGATGTTCTCGCGGATGGATTTTCAATGCCCTTTAAAAAGTTTAAGGGCCGAACGAATTTCACGGGATCTGCTAGGTGTCATTTTTTCGTTCGAAACTACACATACCTCTTTTTTACGGGTTTGATCACTTTAAGGGATATGCTAGAGATGCTCTAGCACGACAACCCCTAGATCTAGCTTGGTAATTACTGGAAGCATATATAACAACTAATTTGGGTAGCATGGAAATTCAACCTGATGTAGCATGATAAATCTTCAACATGTGGGCTACTTCCCCCCTTTTTTTTAATTTTTTATTTCGGCAATTCTCGCTGTTGCAGCATAGCAAATCCGTGAAACGCATGTCAATTATCTTTGTTATAGCATGACAAAACTCCTGAAATGCATCGCAATTTTCGCTGAGCAGGCGATCTGAAGGCCCTCCATTCCCTATCCAACGGTTCAGATTAGTCCGATTGAACTGGAAAAAAAAATCATATCATATAACTCACGCATGGGTGCTCCCACAAAACTGATGGTCCCAAGAAGATTGCACACATCCATTATTGTACTAGCCAATTGTGGACAGATCATGATCATCCCGCCAAAAACAGCTGTAATTGGCCCTGCATGCGACGCCGCGGCCCTGGCCATGCTTCATGTGTCGTATTCCGTCGTGTGCCACGACGGCGCGCGCTGTATCGATATGGCTAAAAAGGTTGGTCTCAGTCCTGGTGTCGTGGTTCGGCCACGAAAGCGTTGCACCCTTGTCAAGATTGAGGACTCGGCCAGATTCACGAGTTCGTGCACGTTTTTTGCACGTTTTTGTTAACACGTCGAAAGCAAAAGATCAAAGCAAACGTGTATAGCACCTGTAGTTGCCACTCGTACCTAGGATCTGATCCTGGGTACCCATAGGAACGAGATATACGTGGGTCGGGGTGAACTGGACGTGCCTTGGCGTGTCCGCCCCAGACAGGGCTGGTTATCAGGTGTGCCAGACAATCTCAATGTTTAAGCTGTTTTTTTAATAATGGTGAATTTTCATTAACTTAAAATGAAGCATCCCTAAAAAGGCTTAAAATGAAGCATCACAAACATATAATAAATACACACCCTGCATTTGCATAATTAGGATGCACACAACTAATATCATCACACGCATAAATGAACATACTCACAAAGCAAAATCATACACGACCAAAGCTATGTGTAGGCGAGGAAATAAAAACCCTAGATCAATCAGATCCGTGATTGGCAAACTACACGGTGACCATATCAACACCAATCATCTTATGAAACCACAAAGACGATGAGTTTTTTGAGTGACAATGCTTTTAGAAACGGAGCGAGACCTTCAAGCGCCGCCAGTCACCGCATCCAACCACCAAAGGCCGGAATCAAAATTTTCACCCTCAATAACCAGTCCGAGCATGTCCAAGCTATTCCTACAACAAGGTACGACATAAAAGCATCATCATTGTCAGGTATAACCACCTCGGGTTAGACCTAGGCTTTCACCCCGAAACTCGAGACCGGGTGCTTGAGTAGCACCACCATTGAAGTCACTCACGTGTTGTCACCACCACTTTTCCGTGACATAGTAGCTCATGTGATGTGATTGCCGTTGTTGCACAACCATCCCTCTGCGTCAAGTCGTCGTCAACATTTTGCATTTCACTGCATTAACGATTCTCGAGGGGGGGGGGGACACTCATGAAGAACTTTCGGTGGCCACCGCAACCTAGCGAGGCCGCCAATTGTCCGACCTGGATCAGCACAAGGTGAGCGATAGGAGATGGCTTGTAGCCTTAGGTGGGATGGTTGGAACTCATTTTCCACGCAACTGTCGTACGTCGGCGTCCAACAAGAGACACGATGAACATCATGCCTTTGATTCCTGGAGATACGACATGAGGGGGAACTGAAGCATGGGTTCATTTGCTATGTGCCGTCAGGCAGTAGCAGACGTTGTATGACATTGCTCAGTCAGCAGGGACGCGCGCCGCAGCAACCCGTCACTAGGCTTCGGGTCTGGGAGTTACATGAGGAGGGAAGGAGGGAGGCCAGGGGAGGAGTGGGGCACAACCTAGAGATCCCATCGCCTCCAGCCAGCCAACAAGAGGCTACCGCAAGGCAATTTCGAGGACAGAAGTGGCCAAAGGATGTTGTTTGGGTTGGCTTTGAGGGTTCGGTTGGATGCCGTTTTTTATCCAGTCGTATGGGAAGGATTTGAGGGGTGTCCATCTTAACGTTTGAGAAGGATTTATGAGATCCGGATGTATTTCGAAAGGCGCAACAAATGCTGGTGATGCTATCAGTGATAAGAGCATCTCCAGGGTAGACCCTCAAATCGCCCGCAAACGTCCGGACCGAGCTGTCCGACCACCACAAGCCATCCAATATTGTCCCGCATTTGTTCGCGGACCAGACTGGGTGTCCATTTTCCTGCAAACCGGAAGCAAACCAGGGGACTTTACGGGAGGCTGGACACCCGCTACGAAGGACCCTGAGACCCCTGGGCTACCCAAAAGCAAGGTGGAGCCCGCGCAATTGGAGTGTTCCACACTGTTTTCACGGCAAAATCCCCTTTCTCCACCCTCTCTGATACAATCATGCCGCTCTCGACCCCGATTCCCGCCTTTTTCGTCGCCACCGTTAATGCATGGACCCGTACGAAAAGCTACCGGAGACGACATAGGTGGAGGATCCTAAGAAGGTGGCCGCCCTAAACATCAACTAGGCAACACGACAAACCTGCCACCTCAAAGCGAAGGTAAATAACGTGGCGGCATGCAAAAAAGAAGGGTGGCGGGTGAGGCGAGCGTGGCCTCGGAAGCGGGACAACACCGCCATCGTCGTACACGCACATGCCGTCCTAGCCTGAGCAATATCAACCTCGCTACTTCTTTGCCGCCAAGTAGCTCGGGCGACGGTCCTGGTCTCTGCCTCCGGGCATGTGTCGTGTTACGTCGATGCCAATGCGATGACGTCCCATTTCACCGAGTCGGCATCGCGACAACTTTTCTGCTAGTGGACGTTGGACGTGGATCAGCATGGTGCCCGCTCTCTTTTCGCCGCTATGTCTCAATTGGGAGAGCCGACGTACGAGGACGCAGACATGCAGATGTTTGAGCTGATCCACGACGGACATGGAGGCTGCTTCGAGGACGGGCAAGTGGATGACTCGAAGCCGGAGGTGCACGCCTAGAAGTCAGGAACCTACACCCAGCTAGACCCGTACACCCAGCAACTCTATTCGTACATGACGAGTCAAAACTATGTGATGTTGTCACTACTAGGAAAAAGCCTAGTAGTAGCGCGGGTTAAAAGCTAGTAGTAGTGCGGGTGCCTGCGCTACTACTACGGTGCTACAGCTAACTAGTAGTAGTAGCGTGGTGCATCCCGCGCTACTAGTACATGTGTTAGTAGTAGCGCGAGTTCGACACGCGCTACTACTAACTATCTATAGCACGTGTCTGTGACCCACACTACTACTATTAATTTGAAAACCCCAAAAAAAAATCTCGACCCCATGACGCGCGCACGTTGGCCGGGAGCAGGGAGATCTCAGCCATGACGCGTGCCTCGTGGAATCCGTCGAGGGCGGCCGCGGAGGCCAGCCCGGCGTGGGCTGGGAGCTGGAGCACCTGCATCTTGCGTGGGGCGCAGCACCACGCGGCGGCCATCGTCGTTGAGGTCGGCGACGAGCGGCGGCGGGAGGCGGTCCACGTCGTGCTTGATCGGGAACCCGTCGTCCGACAGCTGGTACCACGCTTCCTGGAACGAGAAGTCGCCCTCGTGCTGCCGGAGGAGGAGGGGGATGGCTCAGCTAGCGTTCCGGATCGAATCGAAGAGGGGGGAGGAGGGGGGCTGACCTGGAGCAAGAAGAAGACGGTGAAGGCGGCGAGGAGGAGGATGTCGAGGTCGCGCTTCCGCATCTTGGTGGCGGCAAGGAGCTACGGCGACCGCCCACCGGAGGGATCTCGGAGAGGGAAGGGGGAAGAAAGCAGAGTGTACCAGCGACGGCCATCGCTGGAGTATGAGGGAGAGACGAGGAAAGTGAGAGAGAGGGGGAAAGTGAGGGAGAGAGGAGGGATTCAGCTGAGGATACGGTGATTTCACCTACCTCGTACTTAGTAGTAGCGAGGGGTATAAAACCGCGCTACTACTATCAACTTAGTAGTAGCTAGGGGTAAAAATCTGCGCTACTACTATCAACTTAGTAGTAGCGCGGGTTTGTACCCCTCGCTACTACTATGGCATGTTCGGGAAGGGCACGGTAGAGACCGCTTAGTAGTAGCGAGGGTTAAAAACCCGCGCTACTAGTATCAACTTAGTAGTAGCTAGGGGTAAAAATCTGCGCTACTAGTAAGTAGCAGTAGCGAGGATTATAAACCCTCGCTACTAGTAAGCGTTTGCCTATAAGCTTTTCTCTAGTAGTGACAGTCAACCAGTTTGTCAGCACACACTGTCGTTCCAATTTCCAGAGAGTCGGCCTATAGCCCACGTCATCGGGGTTACGAAACCGAGCATTTCCTACTTGACCGCCAGAGCAATATATATCGCCGAAATCAAGGGTCACCCCATGGAAAAGTCACATGTTTTCATGTGTTCATAAAGTGGCACACTAGATGTGCATCACTTTGTCACAACATGAGAGTTTTTCATTTTTATTAGATTATTTTATTTAAAAACAATTATCTCTTAATTCATGTGTTCAAATATCAAACCATTTTCACCGCTGGATGTCTCGTGTCGAGATCTTCCAAACTCGATCTCATGTTATCATGTTCGCCAGAAAAAAAAAGTTCAAGAAAAATCCTAAAGAAACCAGAAACAAAAAAAACGAATACGAGAGAAACGAAAGAAAGGTGAGAACTAAAAAACAACAATCATAAAAGAAACAGGAAGAAAAAACCGGAGTCCGAGAGCTTGATTGAGGTTTTCACTTTTTCTGTTGTAGCGACACGACCTCAGATGGTCCAGTCTCTGTACTTAAGTGTCATCCCTGGATCGGTATGCTGACACACAGAGTACCCAGGATTTATAACAGAGGTAAATCACATGTATAAAGTAACGTAAATACTATTACCTCAATCCAATAGCGGAAGTAACAACAAGGTTGTGGATTCCCATCAACACCAACGGCAAAACTGAGTGTAGAAATCGTAACTGTAACATATCACTTACTCGTCGTAAGATTCCTACAACATGAGACGTTGCAGCCATAAAGAGTCAGTACATTGAATGTACTGGCAAATTCACACAATAGGATAATGATGAATAAACGCTATCACTACATGCATATATGGCTGGTGGAGGCTCTATGGTCAACAATGTTTTTGCGAAAAGCCAATTTTTCCCCTACATCAAAGGAATATATTTTATTTAACTACCAGGTTGGTTGAAAATTATTAAGAAGGTTCCTCCAATTCAATCCCAATTAAAAGTTAACAACCCAAAAAATAATTAAGTAAAGTGATGAGATCAATATGATAATCCGAGAACCAGAGACTCAAGATTGTCCATAACCGGGGACATGACTAACCATGATTAGTTTGTACCCTCTTCAGAGGTTTGTGCACTTTTCCCCACAAGACTCAACCTCCTCCGTTGGATTTCTCGCACTACATGGTGTTTAAGAAACGGATGACCGAGACACAATCTTTCAGAAGCATTCGCTCTCTACTCCAGGCGGACCGGTACACCTACAATCCCCTATATCTGCTAGTCCACCTCTCCGAGAGCTGACGCAACTTACTCAACTATGACAGAGCCCATAATGGCTTGTGGCTGCACACAGAAGTTTCTAGCATGAATAATCTTATGATCGCTTTGAGCCTAGGTGGCATTTCATAGGGTGATCACACAGGTCCTCCGGGATCCCCTTGGACAAGCACTAGGTTCTCCAGGTGCCCGGGCAAACCACTGGGTGCTCCAGGGTGCCCCTACCATTCCACCCAGATGTGTATTAAAGTAGCCACCTTAAGTAACCATTAAATAATAACTCTCACATCTGTCATGAATTCTCTCAAACCAATCCACCTCTACGAGCATAGCATAGCAGCATAAGCATAACGTAGTAACTCCCAGGGGTTTGATATAAAGTACAATAGGTTCTACCTCATCAACTACTTCCCAATACCCACATGTTATCAATTCCTAACCATGCAATGTTTAAGGGTTGAAACTAATGCATAAAAACTGGGTATGAAAGGGATATGATCAAAGTGTGATCTTGCATGTACTCTTGATGAAGCTGATTCACACTCATAACTTCTGATAGTGCTACTCGTCACACTCTAGTCAATCTATCGTAAGCAAGCAATAGTAACCACACATAAGCAATCACTCAAAATATCGGAAAGAACGAAGAAGACAATTCGGAAAACATCAAAAAACAAGCAAATAACTCTTGCAACATAAAACAATTTCTAACAGTACCAAAATTATGTGAATTTGGCCTTATCAGAATGTTTAGGTCAAGAACTTCAATTTGCAAAAAGAATCAACTCAAACGGAGTTATAAAACTCTAGTTATGATCAAACGAAGTTCAAATTCAAATCTGATCTAATTCAAATTTAAAATTTCAAAAACATGTTTAAGTTGTTTTACTGGATAGAGGGGATCATAACAAAGAAGTGGGCATTGGTTTCGTTGGATTTGGACCAATGAGCAAAACGTTGTGATAGAATGAAGATCAGGGACTAATCTACGAATAAGTTATTCACAAACGGGTCCCTGGCAGAAAAAAAATAAAATAAAAACAAAAGTCTAACGAGCGAACGCTCGCTACGGAACCCTAACGAACGAACATTTCGCTAAAAAGAACTAACCTAGCGAATGTTCACTATTTAGATCTAACTAAAAAAACCGATCAAAAGAAATAAACCGAACTTATAAAAGGAAACCAAACGGGTTTACGGCTTATACCGGTTCACCAAGATAAAACCGGCGACGGGGTGGTTACTCCGGTGAGACGGAACGGCGGCGCGGCGGCTCCGGCG
>NW_024116305.1:0-7720 GCF_003073215.2 Triticum urartu | reverse complement strand
CTCGCCCGCGACGTCCGCCGCCGCGTCCTGAGCCGGATCCGCTGCCTCCGGATCCGTCATTCTCGCTGCTCTGCATACGCGCGAGCCACTCCTCCGCCGTGAACATGAGACGCCCGGCGCCTGGCTCCCCCTGATCGAGGTTGTACCGTTCCTCGGCAGCCCTCAGCCGCCCGGTGAGCTCCTCCACGGAGAGCGTATCCAGATCAATGAGAGTCTCAATTGACAAGGCGATTTGCGAATACCTCTTCGGGACGACGGAGAGGAACTTGCGAACGATGCGCTTCTCCAGGACGGTCTCCCCGAGCTGCGCCATCTGGGCCACCATGTTCGTGATCCGCATGGCGAAATCGTCGATAGTCTCGCCGTCGGCGAAGTGAATGTCATTGTACTGCTTTGTTAGAGTTGCGAGCTTCGCCTCGCGGACGCGAGCCACTCCAAGACGCATCGTCTTGACGGATTCCCACGCCTCCTTCGCTATGGCCTTGCCGGCAAGGGTGGGCCCCATCTCCGGTGGTACTCCACGCAGGATGGCCTCGAGCGCGAGCCGATCGTTGCTGCGCTCCGCCGTGCCCGTCACCACGGCGTCCCAGAGTTGCTGCCCCTCCATCATGAGCTGCATGAGAACAGCCCAGTCGGTGTAGTTGGTCCTCGTCAGTTGCGGCCACGCCGCGCCGCCGGTGTCGCGCACCACCCGGGCCATGGATCTCTCTGCCACGACTAGCTCTGAGCCGTCGGAGACATTTGCGCGCGGCGTCGATGGCGACTTGCTGCCGGTGTCGTCTCCGGCCATGCCCTGGACCGAAGAATGGCTCTGATGCCAATTGTTACCCTCAAGCTTGAAGCTCTGTCAATGGCGAGAGGTGAAGGAGACAACAGAGACGATGTTTTTGTGCAGCGCACTGAACTGCTGCGTTTTCTGTTTGCTTTATTCCCGGATCAACTGGAAAAACGGATCGAGGACGACCCCCTCTACTGGATCGTGCCATCCCACGATCAGGGGCGTGCGCTCGCCGCGAGCTACGGCCTCGGGATCGCACATGCCGCGTCCTCGGGCTTGACTGAAACAACTGAAGAAAACTACACACTGTCGAAACTGAAACCTGACACTAAGCCTAACCTGAACCTGAAACTTGTCACGCTAGTTTATTTGCTAACACTCGCTGCATCCCTCCAGACGCCTTCTATTGTACGTCTGCATGGATGCCACCTGTACCAACTTCTTTCTCCCTCTATCAATGAAATGATACGCTGCTAAGCGTATTCACCAAAAAACACACCACAAGGCCCTGAACTGATATCGCTAATGTAACTACCAATGTATTGGAGTTCCCTAAAAAAAATGAAAGTATTGGAGTACTATTTTTTTTCTACATTTCAGATTATTTGTAACGTCCCACGTTCTTGCTCTCATATTTAGTCAGAAGATCATATATTAATTTGTTCTCACCTACTTATTTTCAAAGATAAGAGAGACAAAAATATTTATGTCCTCATATTATTTGTACACCCTCTCACCTACATATAGCTATTGTGACCTCCAATGGTTAGATAGGGCAAGATGAGAGCACATCACAAACTTACATCTAGTTATAAAGTTAGATCCGACCAAGCATCTTCTAGTTTGCACAGGATTCCACATAGCCTAGTTTAGAATTAATGTTGGGACTTAGGGGCACCAGAAAATATTCTCTTTGAATGAGCCAATGATTTGGGGAAGCACCTCCTCACCATGGAATCCATTATCAACTCGTCACGTAATTGGCTTAGCACCATTGAATTTTATGTGATACATTTTCGGTATGTAACCATTCAGAGCTATCTATGTATTCCCTGGTTGCAGGTGGTGAGTGCCATCAATAAGAATGATTATACTTTCTCCGCTCACGAGTCAGAGCTCTTTTACATCACTCTATTGCTACTCAACCCTGGATATCAGTACCAAGCCAATCCTACATTCGTACATAAGGGTAAATAGGTCATTTCCATAGGGTGCGTTAGACATTCCCTGTTATTCAAATACATCCGCTACTCCGCGAGTGCCCCTAAACCATTTAGTAACATGCAATTGTTTGTCCCTGTGTCACATCCATTGACTAGAGATGCCGACGTCAATGTATGAGGCACCACCCGCCTTCACCAAAATTTATCACATCACGACCACCTCCAATCAAGTGCATGCAAATATTCAAGGAGAATGCATGCATACCGGCTTTACTTACATAGCAAACGTAAAGGCTTGCAACAATTTCTATTGTGAGACAAACAAATGCATTACCTGAAAGTGGCTCTCAAGAAAATGATCTCCATGAATGATACAAACAGTAAGATGTGCAATTTCTAATATATTTACTTCATAAAATTTGAAGATGACAATTGACAATCTGCACTATTTATCGTTGCGTGAGCTTATAACTATTGTAGTTTTCCAAAGAAGAGGCATTGCCTAAGCTTGTAGATATAGTAACATTGAAAAATTATTGCAACAAGAGAAAAAAATGAAATCAAGAGGTCCAAATAGAGTTTTTGATTGCAGTGAATTGCATGTTAATATGAAAATTTTCATTTCTTGTTTTTATAGTAAAAAATCTTTCATAACAGTAAAAAAATCTTTCATAATTTTCTCCAATATGCACGAACTGTGCATCCTTGTATAGTGCAGAAATCCAGAGAGGCAAAGATTTCTACCGTATTGAATATTTCAGAATGTATTCTATTTGGCACTAGATTTTAACATGCTATATGCTATCCGTGCATAAAATGTTATACGGCTCAGTTGCTAACATATTTTGTCATTTTGCCTAATCATATTGATCTGGTGTTCAAATAAATAAAAGCGCATGGTATATGATCATTTGGATGCTAGAAACTGTACAATGTATGTGAAATGTGTATGAAATTGTGCAATGCATGTGAAAGATGTATGATTTCCGCAATGTGTATGAAATCTATATTGTAAAATGCGTCTTGTGATGTCCATGTTTGACTCAAGATACTTGTTCGGAATTTCAGACGCTATCCTTGTGTGAATGGTCTCACATCTAGTTGGCCCCTGACTTGGCTGATGATATAGGACTACCTCTTGTTTTGCCAAATATCACTTCAACTTTAGTTGGCTCTTCTGATCACCTTTAGAAGTGTATATCTATTCTTCATTGTGGTAAATCATATACTAGCGAAAGAATTGTAAAAGGAACTTCCATTGTCTTATGTGCGTTTATGGTTTCTGGTTAAACAAGTATATTCACATATTTTTAAAATGTTGATTTAATTACAAAAAGTTTTCATGTATTTTTATTAAAATGCTCATGTAATTGGAAACATGTTAATGTAATTTAAGAGATCATATACCTAAGAAAAATATATTCATATATTTAAATAATGCTTGTGTAAATTTTAAAGTATTCACCCATTTTAAAAAGTATGTATGTATTTTAAAAATTATTTCTCACATTTAAAAAATGTTGACCCACTTAAATATGTGTGTGTGTGTACATATATATAGTGATACTATTCATCACCCAGGGTGCAGAATAGGTAATTCTTCGCCCGAGGTAATCTTATAATCACTTCATAACTAAATTACATTTGGAATTCAAATAGTTACATTTCTATTGATTCATACGTAAAATTTGGCATAAGAAAATAAAAATATAGGTCATAAGACAAGAAAATTTGCAGTTTATGTATACTTTACACTATGTTTTTACGTTTGTAATTTTACATAACATAAAATGTTTTTTATTGTGATTATATATTTTCTTACGGTCTATTTTTACATAAAAAATAAGACAAAACTTACGGAACGTAAAATTACGGTGCATTGATGGTAAAATAGAGGTGGGTGAAGAATAACTATTCCTCACCCAGGGTGACGAATAGTCAATCCATATATATATGTAATAGGTCACATATTTTTAAAAACTTTCATATAATTTAGATTTTTACCTATTTCTAAGAAATGTTTACATATTAAAAAAATTCATAATATTATTTTTTTAAATTACATGTTTTCAAAAAATTCATGTAAATATTAAAATTATTCACATAGTTAATGTTCATGTAATATTTGAAAATGCTCACACATTTTTTAAGTCTTACAAAGGTCTCAAACATTTTATAAAAAAAGCATGCAATTCCTAAAAGAAATAAAGGAGAAAATAAACCAAAAATGAAGATGGAAATGGTAAAAAAGAAATTGAATAAGGTTAAATAGGAAAAAGAGACTAAAAGCATGGGAAACCGAGTTATGTGGTCTATAGAAAACCGGAGACAACTTTTTTTTAAAGATAATCCGGCCACTTTATTGCTTTATATCTAGGGGTACAATAGAGGGATCCCAATGTTGAAGAAGCGGCAAGAATTGTTTTGAGGGATAAAGCACCACAATGTTGTGAGTAAGAACCAAAGACAACTAATACCTCCAAAAAAGGAAGAAAAAAAAGATCGTTATTGGGCCAAAACCCAAGTCGGGAACACTAGGGGACAACATGACGTATGATTTACAATAAGCTAGTTATAGCCTTTACACGAAAACATCATGGTCTTGGTAAGTAATGCAAGCACACTCCTTTGATCCAAAGGAATTCTATAGGATTTGGACTCTTCAGATTTTTGTCCTATGGTGGGAATCCTTAGGAACTTTTCCGTAGGATTCATTTTTGCTCCATTTGGAAGGAAAATTTCCATCCACTCAAATCTTTTAGTAGCATTCCTTGTTTTCTCTATGCTATCAAACACTCTTCAATCCAAATTCCTACAGCTTTCTAATCCTAGGATATAATAGGACATGACACTATTCCAACGTCTTTTCTATTTTTGTGTTTTTTTCTGTCGAATATGCACGAGTGTGCATATCATATATTAAAGAAGAAAGGCAAAGAAAGCCTCCACCACAATTACACAGTTTCTTAGTACATATTACTCCTCACTAGTCTCCCACCTCTCCACCCTACTAAAGAAGGGAGTTACATTCCCTTTCATTAGCCCGGCCAATGCCCACAGTTGGCCTTCTTGCCTCACTCTCCCTAGTAGACACTCCAAGCAAGGGCGCGCCCCATCAAAGATAATACCATTCCTATGCTTCTACAACTCCCACCAGACTAGCGCAATAATAGTACAAAGATCCTTGATGCTCATGCCTTCTAATCCTTGCTTGGCCACAGCCCAATCCACCAGCTTGTCCTGTTGAGTGGGAGTCCAATCCGGTTTGCCCAAGGCCTCGCAGATCCTCGCCCAAGCAGTCCTAGCAAAGACGCAAGTGAGTAGAATGTGTTTAATGGTTTCGTCCTCCTAGTCGCAAAACGGGCATGCGTATTGGTGTGGCAACCCTCGCCTCGCTAGTCGGTCCGACGTCCAACATCGGTCCTTGAGGGACAACCATGTGAAAAGCCTGCACCATGAGGGTGCATGTGATTTCCAAGTTAGATCCGCCGTCACGCTTCCTTCTCGACCCTAAAAGCCAGCCGCATAAGCAGATTTCACGGAGAACTGTCCGGTGGCCTCCCACGACCAAACCACCTTGTCAGGCACATCCACCATGGGCTCCCAAGTTGAGACTAGTTGCCATATCAAAAAGAACTCGTGCAACACAACAGGTCCTATGTCTGGGCCAACGTCCAATGCCCAACCAAGGCCACCTGCCCACTTCGGTGTGCACACCGCATCCCAAGCCATCGCACAATTGCCACCGTTAGCCTCCGCGCGTCTACACCACAAGAAACCTCTGCAAATCTTCTTTATTGCAGCAATTGTTTTCATCGATAGATCCAGCACCATCATTGCGTGGATCGGCATAGCACATAGCACCGATTGGACCAAGGTTAGTCAGCCACTCTTTGGCATAAGCGATGCCCTCCATTTTGCTAGCTTATTAGCCATTTGATCCACCAAATATTTCAACTGTGTCGCCGATGGCCTCCTTAATGAGAGTGGCAGCCCCAAATACTAGATCGGGAAGGATCCCAAGGGGCACTGGAGCTCGGCACATGCCAAGGTAATCTGGTCCTCCGAGCATCTAATAGGAATAGCTGCCGATTTTTGCATGTTGATCCTCAGTCCCGATGCTTCGCCGAAAAGCTCCAAGATACACTTGCAAGCCGCAAGATCCACCTTATTTGGTTTGACAAATAGAACAACGTCATTCGCAAAGATTGATAGTTGCTTCTCCATGCCCACACGCGCCAAAGGTTCCATCACCCCTCAGGTCACTCCTAGCTGCATCATCCTTTGCATCGGCTCCATAGTTAGGATGAAAAGCATTGGAGAGATAGGATCCCCTTGTCGTAGCCCTTTGCAGTTGTAGATCGTGTATCCCGGTGCACCATGGACCATTACTTTTGTGGTAGAGGTTGAAAGGATTCCACAAATCCAAGACCTCCACCTTGGCCCGAATCCCATATGCTGCAACACCTCAACCAAGAAGGGCCATTGCACCGAGTCGAAAGCTTTTGAGATGTCCAGCTTAAGCAAAATCGCCGAGTTCTTCAGAGCATGAAGCCTCTTGCTGTGCTTTGCACAAGCATGAAATTGTCATGCAAACATCTGCCCTTGACGAAAGCACTTTGGTGATTACCAACCAGTTTAGGTAGATCTTCCACGAGTCTACACGCAAGCACCTTCTCGAAAATCTTCAGTGCCCCATGCACAAGGTTGATGGGTCTAAAGTCACACACCTCCAGGGCACCATCTTTCTTGGGCAAAAGAGAGACCAAGGACTTATTGATGGCCGCCAAACCCCTCATGTCACCATTGTAGAAGCAGCCCATCGCTCTCATGAAATCCTCCTTGATTATACTCCAGCAAGTAGCATAGAATCTGCCCGTAAAACCATCAGGACCCGACGCTTTATCCTAAGGCATTAATTTGATCACTCCTTCAACCTCCTCCTCCTTAAACGGCCACTCAAGATGCGCCAGGTTTAGGCGTGGAAGGCCCAGCTCATCCAGGTTGAGCGCATATCCACGAGGGCATGCACCCCCAAATGCCGCACCAAAATAAGCATCCACCGCCGAAGCCACCTCATCCTGGTCAGAGTATAATTGATCATTGTACTTGACCGTCCTCAAAACATTCTTTCTTTGCCTATGACTTGCTTGTTGATGGAACAACCTAGTGGTCCCGTCGCCCTCACGTAGTTGCAGCATTCTAGATCTTTGCCTAGCGATTGTTCGCTCCAACGAGCTCAAACCCAAAAGCTTCCTCTTTAAACACTTGCGCAAATACCTCTCTACATCTGATAGCGTCCTTGCCTCCGTAGCAATATCCAGCTGCTTAATGACCTCGATAGCAATGGCAATTTGAAGCTTCACGCTGCTAATCCAACGATCACTCCACTTTTGCAGACTCTGTACATTTATATGCTATTTTTATATGATTTTTGGGACTAACCTATTAACCTAGAGCCTAGTGCCAGTTTTTGTTTTTTCCTTGTTTTAGGGTATCGCAGAAAAGGAAAATCAAACGGAGTCCAATTGACCTGAAACTTCACGGAACTTATTTTTGGAAGGAAAGCAACCCGGGAGACTTGGAGTCCACGTAAGGGAAGCAATGAGGAAGCCACGAGGCAGGGGGCGCGCCCACCCCCTAGGCGCACCCTCCACCCTCATGGGCCCCTCGTGCCCCCCTGACATACTTCTTCCGCCTATATATCTCCATATACCCTAAAACGATCGAGGATCACAATAGATCGGGAGTTCCGCCGCCAGAAGCCTCCGTAGCCACC
>NW_024116304.1:0-15499 GCF_003073215.2 Triticum urartu | reverse complement strand
TCCCCCCCCCCCCCCCCCCCCTCCCGGCCACGTGACAGTGGGATCAACCGGTCAGGTTTCGTGTGAAACAGTTCTAATCGAGCATGCAATGTTTTGGCAAACCATTAGTAGGAAATGGGATATTTTTTGAACAAGAACGAGAACCGTTGATTTTTCTAGCGTTTGCTATTGTGTTTTTTTAATATACTCTATCCCTATATTATTTCTGTGTTTTTTTCCATTGATGCACTTTTAGAATTTCACAAACCAAAAGAGCCCTTACCGGCGAACATAGATCACCTCCCTGCGTGAAAGATGAAGGTCCTTTTTTAGAAGCCGGCACAAATGGCAGCACTTGCAGCCGAGGAGAATAACCCACGCATATGCTGGCTGCCTTGTGAGCCACTCTTTTGTTCCCAACAAACTATTATTCTGATCCATTGCGAGGAGATACCGATCCTCGTTGGCCTTCCTTTATTCCTCCATTTCACTCTCATGGGGAGGACAAATTACCAGCACCACCAGCAGCAACAGCCGTAAAGAGACAAAGCAGGGATCTCCTCCGCGGCGGGCCCCACCGCGACAGTGGTTCGCTGCGTAATTTAGCCCAAAGCGGCGAGAGAGCAGAGGCGCCAAAGCGCAGGGAATCCGGCCCAAATGGAGAAACCGGACCAGGGGACGAAAGATATTGGAGTATATAGGAAAAAGAAAAGAAAAGCGACGGCCGGACGGATGGATTCCCCGCCGTATATTCCCGGGGCACCGCTGCCGCCGCCACCACCACCAGTCCGGCCACATGGCGCCGAGCAGCGAGGCCCCGTCAGAGAAAGCACCAGGCACCGCCGTCGGCTTATCCTATCCCGACGACGAGCCGTTTGCTGATCCTGACGGAGCACCGTGATCTCCGGGCCGAGGTCGTCGCCGATGACGCGGTGGAGATGGACGGACGGACGCGAGCGCGCCGCTGATCCACGGCGCATGCCACGCACCGGCTTTTTTGACCTGGGCGGCGCTATCTCTATCTATCTCCAGCGCCGCTGAGGGTGGCGCATGCATGGGCCCCGGCGACGAGAGGATACTCCAGAATAATTACAACAGTACTGTTTTTCTTTGCTTTGCGACTTGTGCAAATCTTGTTTAGATAGATAGGAGTAGATGCTCCGGTGGCGTGGAGACCAGCGGAGGGCGAAACGTGGCGCGGCGGCATGGCGTTGGCTCGTCCATGGTGCATGCCAAGGACGTGGCCGCGCCATTTTCTATGCTGGCGCAGTAGTAGTGGCGTTGATGCGGTCAAATCTGGTTTTATGGACGCGCAGGACGGGGGCGGCCTTGAAAAATGGCATGATGTAATAATGGCATGGCAACCTGACCAGTGCGAAATTTACTCACTCACCCCCCTGTAATTTTAAATGATGTATGCACTGACATGTGCTGCGTGGGGCCCCGCGGGATACAACTCAGCAGCATATCTAACATGTAATGACTAGTACTCCCTCCATTCCACAATGTAGTGCTTCCTCTATCTCCGTGCTTCAACTTTGACCGTAAATTTAACTATTAAGACCGATTGCGGCGGGAGCAAAAATTATATCAGTGAATTCGTATTTCAAAGAAGTTTTCAATTATATATTTTTTTCTCCCGCCGCAATTGGTCTCGTTGATTAAATTTATTGTTAAAGTTGGACCTTGGGAAGCGCGGGCGCACTATATTTTGGAATGAAGGGAGTATTGGATTACAACCCAGAAGCATTAAATGCCCAAGATTTCTCATTTATGTAAGAAAATGTAGAAGTGGAGATATCTTTTGTTTTTGCGGGTAAAGCAGAGATATCCAAGGCAAAGAAAGGGTGGAAAGAGATGGAGGAGCATGCAAAGAAAGGGGGGGCTGCGCCATCCAAAGGCCCAAAAGCGGCCGAAAATGCAAAGCGAGACAGCCATGCTAATCTTTGGCCGTTTTTGGAGGAGGCGTGCTTGCTCCGTCACAGTAACAACTACTACTAATTCCAGGCATTTACTTGTTTATATCTAAAAAATAATTCCAGGCATTTACTTGTTTATTTCTAAAAAATAATTCCAGGCATTTATTTATTTATCTCTAAAAAGCTAATTCCAGGCATTTATTTATTTATTTACATTTATAAAAGGAGGTTTTGGTGGGGGAGAATCGAGATACCCATCCTCCTCCCAAAGACCAACAAGAGAAAGAGAGTGTGCGGCGTGAGACAGAGAAATAAATAAATCGGAATTCGGCCAAACCCCTCTCTCTCTCTTGCCCCCATTACATTACAGACATCCATCCTCTCGTCTCATCACCACGCTCCAACCTCTCCCTCCTCCGCCCCCCGTCTTTCTCCCCTGGTCTTTGGCAGATTTTCCTCCACCCATTCCCTCCCTCCCTCCTCCTCTCCACCCGCATCGATCTCTCCGAATTCTGTCCCCCCACCTAGCTGCCATCTCTCCCCCTCCACCGATTGATTGGTTCTTCCTCCGTTTCTTGGGCTGATTCTCCCTCTCCATCTGTGTCTTGGCTGGAGAGGATCGGCAGGAGAAACAAGGTGGATGCGAACAAGTGCTTGGATTGTGGCTCCGGCGAGCTCTTGAATATCTCGGGACCGCTTCCTGCCACGGTTTGTTCCATCTCCTTCTCCATCTCCATCTCCATGTTTATTATTGGTATTCGTTTCTTGTTTTTTTTTAATCTGCTCGTTCATTCCGCTTCCGTTCAAGTTCTTGGTTCTTTCAAACCATCGTCTCTCTTTTCCTCCGTCGATTATGCCTTATGTTGCAGCAAAAAGCTCATGCTATTCTCTTTCCAGAACAGAACAGAGTTCTTCGGCCGTCAGATAGTACATCCTGATGATTTCCCCTTGTGTTTTTGGGATTTCTCCTCCTGTTTCTGGGTGCGTGCGACGGAGATGTCTTCGCCGTTCTCCGCCGGTCGTATCCCTTGCCCCGTTGCTCGCTCATCTCTCGATTCCACGACGAGAGAACCGATCTGTTCCTCGAATCCATGGACGGATAGCTACCTTTCCTTTACTTTTCGCTGGTTTTACCGCATCCTTTGGCAAAAACCGAAAGCGAAGGGAAATAAATGCGCGAGAAAAGAGGCCATTTTTTAAGCCTCGTTCACAGGCGCAACCCGTGGGCCCCATCCCGTCGTTTGCATGCAGCCCGTCCGTCCGTCCATCCGCATGCAAGCAATGTGGGGGAATCGCCGTGTTTTTCTCCCTTTATTTATATTTAATCATCATTATTAATTAGAAAGAAAATGCATGCATCACCACCTTTGCTTGCAGCCCGAAAATAATGCGGTGGCACCACCTTTGCTTTGCTTACAGCAGCAGAGCAGGGGCCAAACTTGCCATCAAGTTTGGTGTGTGTACTGTGTCCACGCACCACGCCTCACCAAATGCGGCTCACGCCAAGATTGCTGAGGCGCAGAGTTAATGCCGTCACGGATCGATCGCTGGATATCTATCTCGGTCCGGAATGGCCGTATTTACTTCCAGATGTCAAAGGGGTCGCAAAAGGGTACACGAGAGACGGAAAAGGGACATCTTTTTTCTCAATGTGTGTAGATAGATAGCTATCTGTCATAGATTTGGCCCCAAAGAGGACTGGATTCGTGGTGTTTTGGGTAGAACAAAGTGAGATTAGTTCTCATCTCTTCTTGATGTTGTGGCAAACCTTAATGGAGTATTAGCATTCCGCATTCCACCATTTGAGTCTGCTACTTGCTCTTTTTTTCTTCATCTTGGATTGGAATGTTCAGATTTCAGAAGAATTTTCTGTTCCAAAGTTTCTAATCTGTTTTTAACATTTGTATGCAGAGTCTCACTTGAATCGCTGGGAAAGAGGCGAGCAGCATCTGACATGCTATTGCCGCAGAACAATCTGTAGAAGGACACCCCTTTACCCTTTCGATAATGCAAGGGCAGAGGAATTCCGTCGAACAGCTATCCGACGTCTTCGGGTTTGACCATGGGTCTGGTTCAGGCAACCCCGTCATGGACCAGCAGGCGTACTGGAACAGCATGCTTGGAGCGGCAGAGTCGCAGAACCTCCCAGGTTACGAGATGAACCGCGGTGACGGCGCCATTCCGTATGGAAGCGAGGCGCATCAGGATGGCCAGTTCTTAGGATTCTGGGGGTCCGGTGAAGCTAGCTCGAGTGGCAGTGCGCTGAACTATGGGAGCTCCAACGCGATCAAGGCTGAGCATCTGAACATTGGTGGTGGTTTGAGGATCGGTGAGAGGCGTCTGGGTGCTGAGCACAACCTTTCTTTGGATAATGTGGACATCAACCTTAACACCAGTGGCCATGATCTCTTCGGTCAGAGTTCCAATGCGAACAACGCCTCTCAAGCCTCACAGCAACATGCTGGGTGCTCCCGTACTGATGCCACCGCCCAGGCCACTGAGCTAAGATTGCATCCTTACCGAACTTTAGGTTTAGACGACGAGCAGCCAGAGCCGTTCCCTTCTTTGAATGCTTTCGAACATCCTTTGGGGAACTTTTCCCTGATGCCAGAGGACATTGATCAAAGACCAGGCAGTAGTTCCCTGGACGGCCGGCGTTTAGCCTGCAAGAGGAAAAACATTGAAGGAGTGCACGGGCAATTTTCAGCAGGTGCTAGCACAAGCTTTTCCCACAGAAATGATAATGCCTTCCATAGTGTTCCTTCTTCAAGTTTCAACCCAGCTCCTGGCCCAAATGTGTCCTCCCATAACTTCTTGTTAGCTCCAAGTTCCATTGAGGAACAACTTCCGAACTATGGAGCTACTACAATAATGTCATCTGTTAGCTACAATCATCCTAGCGGAGGCAATAACAGTTCAGGAAATTCACAGAGAAGTTTTCGGGCAAGGACTACCACCGCTCAGCAGGTTAGCCCCTATGGTGTATGGCCCCCTTCAGGTTCTATCAGGCATCCCGCTTCATATTATCACCAGCCGCCTGCCTTTCAGAGCGCATTTGATGAACTAGAGGCGGCTATGCCTGTGGTCAGTGGAATCAACTTGCAGTACCAGCATCCTGGAAACGTAGTCCCTGGTATTCCACAAACCGCACACCGTTTTGCTGGCCATGGAGCTTCATCGTCGAGAGCAGGCAGCTTGGACAACATAATTCTTGGTAGAGAGGAAGTTACTGGGAGGAATCTTGTAGCTCCCGGCTTCCCTAGTGCAGCCCCTCATGCTGCACTAGACATGAGACATTTGGTGCCAGAATTGTCTAATTGGAATTCTGACAATCCTGGTGCTACCATCCCTGGAAATGTGTCTTCTGTATCAAGAGCTAATGCCAGTTCAACGATTAGTCGACCAGCAGGCTCAACATCTCTCACTCATCAGAACCTACATCGACGGCATCCTAGAAATTTATCAGAGGTAACTTTCGTCTGTCATGTCTTCATATGTTTAGTTTTCCACCTTAATTCCTCTTTTCTGTTAGCTTGATGAAAATTTATTTTTCATAATAGGAAATAGGTCGTCTATCTGGAGCACTTCGTGGTCCGCAGCACCCGCGCTTAAGGTCAGGGTTTCTATTGGAACGTCAGGGTGATGGTGTTTGGGGTGTTCCATTACCAATGAGGAATACTAGGGAGGGAAGAAGATTAATGGAGGTGAGTTGATTGACTTTGCCTCTTATAAAAAAATCCTGATTTTTTTTCTTGTTTGATATACCGGTTCATCCTTTTTCTCCCCCTTTGATGTGCCTATATTATGATATACCACTGTATTACCATGAAAACTGATCGCTCTATCTGTCCAAAGTCTCTGTATTCAGTGTCTAGTTACTAGTTATACTGGGGAAAACTAGTCAGCAGTTCCTGGATCATATTTAGTTGCTACAAAGCTTTACTTCTAAAATTATGAGCAATCTTATGACACTATGATGTTGACCTTTTTACTTATCACCAGATACGGAATGCACTAGAAATGATTCAGAGAGGGGAGAATGTCAGATTTGAGGTCAGTAATAGCATTTGTCGTGTGAGCTTCATGCAAATTTTGTATTGTTCTGTAAAGAAAACCAAGATGGCAAAATCTACTTAATAGTAGTAGATCGATATTTGAGTCTCATGTTTTTTGTCTGATTACTTACTGACTTTACTTGCATTGCCCGACCATGCCTAGTTAACTTGTAACGCACTAGTTGTTTGACAGAACATTTAGTATAGATGGTTTTTATGTTGCTATATTTTGGATGTAATTAGTAGTGCAAAACCATATGCATTGTGAATCTGTACTTAAGCAGGATAAAAGCAAACGGATGAACCTACCATCCTTAAAATGGGAGGCCAGTCAGCAGTCAGAACGTTCCTCTAGAACTACTATACATCAAGTAGCACTAGTCTAGTTCTGATGATTTTTAAATAGAGTCAGCACATCACATGCTAGAATAGGAGATCTTATCATAACATAATAAGTTTCCGAGTGTCTTTTGTTTCATATTACATGAATGTACAAGTTGCAGAGTGAACATTACTCGGATCATATAAAAGTCTAGTATTTGATGCCTTTTAGTGTTTATATTTGCTGATATTTGTGGGGATTTACTTTGTTTCCATTTCTATCTGTTCTTGAAGCAGTCTATTTTCTATGGTGGCGTCGAGATTCATGATAGACACAGGGATATGCGTCTTGACATAGACAATATGTCTTATGAGGTCAGTATTATTTGTAGAGGCATTACCTTTTATCTTCGTCCATGCTAAAATGTACTCAAGATATTTGCACTCTACTCATCTTTCAGGAACTATTAGCACTGGAGGAAAGAATAGGAAATGTTAACACTGGGCTCACCGAGAATGATGTGATGAAGCTCCTGAAGCAAAGGAAATTCTCGTCATGGAGATTATCATCTGTGGAATATGAGCCATGTTGTATTTGTCAGGTACCAGTATTCTGCACTCTTTATGTTTCAAAGCTTTTGTACTCTCTTTATGTTTGAACTTGGAAAACATCAAACTGCTTCAGTTCTTATATAAGTATGTACATTCAGTTTTGAATCCAAGTAGGTCACATATCATTAAACTGTCCTGGACTTAGTTTGATGCGTTGTCCTATACTTGTCCAGTTTTTTCATATCTGTCCTTTAAACATGAATTCTTTTTTGGTAAAATCCTTAGGGTTGATTGCTGCTTACATCCATCCATCAACTTAGTATCCAAACTAATATTCTGGAGTTATGGACACAATATACTCAATGTGAAGTGTGCCACAAACTTTTGCCTGATTTTCAGAACTGTGAGACATTTTTTGTCAATTATGCTCATGAGTTTACATGGTGGTTATGAATTTTGGTTTTTGCCTAATCATGGATACGAATCATACTTCCAAGATTTGGAAGTATGGATTTTGGTTTTGCATAATCATTGGTTTGGAAGTACTACCTCTGTTTGTTTTTATAAGACGTTTTAGACTTTCAGACACTATTCAAAAACAGCACAAAGCAAGTTGTCTGAACGTCTTATAAAAACAAACGGAGGGAGTACTATTTTATATTGCAAAAGCCATGCCATGTCAGACTAGCTAAGAATCCCTTTTCATTCAGCATCATGCCATGTTTGTCTTCACTCTTGAAATGATAGACAAAAAGACTACTGAGGTTACTTACCTTCCAATCTAAATTATGACAAGAAGTTCCTTACCTTCTTTTCCCCTGTTCATTTATTCAGGAAGAGTATGTGGACGGTGACGATCTCGGGACGCTTCACTGCGGGCATGACTTCCATGCCAGCTGCATCAGGCAATGGCTAGTGGTGAAGAACCTGTGTCCGATCTGCAAAAGCACCGCCCTGAAGACCTAAGACAGCAGCAAGGCTCATCGGATGTCCGTTCAATCGACCGCAAGATCATTTTATTGATTCATAATACCGCAACTTTTTGGCCAAAGGGTTTTGCATTCACCTAAAGCTTGATAAAAAAATTCCAAAATTCCTTGAAAAAAAAGTTCCAGAAAACTGGTCATGGTTTGAAAACAAAAGAATGGTTCGAAACTGGTATTACCTGTAAGCCGCTGTCGTGTCGCGGCAAATAATCCTGGGATCTGTGTCTAGTACTCATTTGACTAAATATTCATCATGGATGCATGGCATAATGGATGCTAGTTTAAAGATGACATGTTGGTATCACATTGTCGATCTACTGTTTTGTTAAGTTGTGCTGGTAGTATGGTTTTTAGCTGAATTTCCCCTGCTGTGGATCTGGGAACGTCATGGTCATGGACCATGGCGTTCCTGACGAGATGTAGTTGAGTGATCTGATCATGGCGAGCCTTGGGTCTGGATCGCATGCCGGGGAGGCTGCACCTGTACCTGTATGTGTCACCTGTCGGCCACGGACGGACGGCGGTGCGGCGAGGAGCCGGCCCGTAATTGTCGACCTCGTCGCTGTTCGGCAATGGTGGCTGAACTTTGGGGCTGCCTTTCTTGGCCACACACGCCGACATCCTCGCCGCGGCAAGGCGTCGGCGTCCCGGAGCACGACGCCATCGGCTACAGGTATCCCCATCCCGGCGCGTACACGTCTAGCTCGCGCGCTGGCCGGTCGCTGTATTCTCGGCGGCACGGTACCGTGACAGTCTCAGGTTCCTCCCGTTATGCAATCGAGGGGTTCGTGTCAGGCCTGTTATCTGAAGATATTTGACAGAAGGTTCAGTTCTTCAGTTATCAGACGGCTGTGCCCACCGGGCGCGTGGCCGTCCGAAAATGCTTCAAATCGTCCGACCGATTTGTCACTGCGTCCACCGGGTGCGTGGCCGTCGGATGCGATTGATTGTGCACGTCCTTCACTCTCTTTCTCTCCCCCGACTCCCACCACTCAGCCTCACGGGGGAGACGCGTATGCACCTCGTCGCGCACGGCTTCCACTTCGCCAGCGGTCGCCGGAGGACACTGCCGCCAGCCCCTTTCTCTGTCCCCCTCCTCACGCGAGCTCCCAGCTAAGCTCCATGGCTCTCTCTCCTTGGCGCTCTCTACTTTGACTATCTCTCAATTAGGATTTGGTGGATTGCAACGTTTTCCTTTCCTCCTCTCTCTGTCCACACACGAGCTCCGGGTTGAGCTCCCATGGCGCTCTCTCCTCTGACTCTCTCAATTAGGATTTGATAGATTGCAACATAGATGATGTTTATGAAACATAAGCAATGTTTCAATGCATGTGGCGAGGGGGTTTTCTGCAACATGAACTTTGTTGCCAAAAAAACTGCAACATCACCTGAGGTGCAATGGTGCAGGACGGCGCTCGATGGCGCTGATCTGACGGCTCACGATCCGACCGGTCTTTTAAAAAGTTCAGCCGACTAGCGCGTTGCGAAGCATTCCTTTTTTGGATGATGCATTTTTTTTCAGGCGGCGAAAAAGGCGATCTAGGGCGTCTCCAACGGCAGTGCAACACGGCGCGATTGTTGAGCAGGCATGGGTTTAGGAGGCATCCATGATTTCTCTTCCTATTGGTCATGTTGCTCTTTAAGAAATCACGTGCAATTTTTAGGGCATCTTTGCTTGCTAGCTTCAGGAAAATGAAGGGAGATCAGTGATAAGAAAAGGCAATTTGGGTTGTTGGGTTGTAGCCATTCGCCTCACCGGCGGTGCGCTGGTGCTTGCGGTTCTGTTGGATGAGGGCCACACGATGTGCAGTTTCATTCTTGACTATAATTTTGTCTCTGCTACGTGAAGCTTCCTCCTCTCGGCTAGGTTAGGGTTCATCAGAAGCAGATATTCATTCCTGTCCTCGGCAAAGCCTGAGTATTGTGTTGGACCACGAGTAAAAATGAAGCTCATTAGTTAGAACTGTTGGGATATCCTCGGGGCCACGACAGTTTGTTCGCTTGTAGACATCCAGAGGCAACATAATCTCGACGCGTTTTTTTGTATTTGAAACACATCTACATATGGATGACACCAAGGCACAACAATTTATGGCAAAGTTATGTATGGATCGGATGATCGTTGCTGCAAGCTTAGATGGAAGAAAGGGTGGATTGTTGCTTGTGCGGAAGGAGGTGGGGATCTACTCCCGGACTAGCAACCTGGATTTCATTGGTATTCCGGTTGAGGGTCCTGAAGGGGATAGGTGGAGGTTGACTGGAAAGTATGGGGAACCAACCTATAGGATAATAAAGACCGCACATACCATATTCTACGTGATCTCCATGCTCAGTCCAGTTTGTCATGGCTAGTCATTGGGGGATTTAACAAGTCTTGTTGTCGTCGGAGAAGGAAGGACGACCTCCTCACTATCACTCACGTCTTCAAGCATTTCAGGACACTCCATCTGATTGCCTGCTTGAGGATATTGGATATGAAGGGGACACGTTTACTTTGTTTTGAGGACACAATGAGAGATTGTACCAAACTGTTTCAAACGTACGATGGGTACCAATGCATCTGTTGGTTGGGCTATGTAAAAGGAAGATGGGAAAGTCAGACCACCAAATGATTTGCATGGATACTGATCATCTAGTAGGTGTTGCTGATAGCAGCCCTATTTACAATATAAAATTGGAGGGCAGGTGGCTACCTAAAGAAACAGTGGAAGGCATAGTCAAGGCGCGTGGCAAAAGGTTGCAGCGTGGCCTCTTTCCCGGCGGCGAAGGATAAGTTAGACCCAGTTCATAAGTACCTCCATGCATAGGATAAAAGAGTGCTAAAGGGCCCTTGTACTTATCCAAGAAAGGCATAAAAGGACCTCGAGGCTTTGATGAGAATGTCGTTTTCAACTGATGCCTATGAAACAAAAGGAGTAGACAATTTATATAGAGAACCTCCTTGAGTAGGATGAAATTTAGTGGGCACAAGGAGGTAGGTTGACTTGCCTACGATATGGTGACCGCAACACTTCATACTTCCAACACTTTGCTACTGAGCGGAGGAGAAGGAACTTGGTCAAAAGACTGAAAAATCAAAGTAATGGGTGGGTGGTGGGAAATTAAAATCTTAAACCCTTGATTGGTGATTACTTTCAAAATTTGTTCAAATTTGATGGAGGTCATATAGACTAGAACCTTCTGGCTTTTGTTAAGCCACTAATCACGAGTCCTATGAATGATGTGCTAACAACCCCATATACAAGAGATGTGGTCCGAAAGGCCTTGTTTCAAATAGGAGACATGGGGGCCCTTGGTCCTGATGGTTTCCATGCAGTTTTCTTTAAGATATTTTGGTATATTGTTGGTCACAAGTTGACTAATGAGGTTCTTGGTGAAATAAACAGTAAGAAGATACTATGGGTTGGAACTCAAAAATATAGTGGTTGTTCATAAAGTTGAGAGTCCCGAGTTAATTATGCAACACATGCTTAAATTTTGCAATGTAGTTTATACAATTATCTAAAAAATCTTGCTATTGGACTTAAGAAAATCTTGCCTGAAATTATATCCCCAACGCAAAGAGCCTTTGTTCTGGGTAGGTTTATCACAGAAAATGTGTTGGTGGCATATTAGTGCTTTCATGCAATAAAAAGAAGACCCATGGGTCTAGTGGCTATTGTGTAGTCCAATTGGATATGAACACACTGCTTATGATCGTGGCGAATGGGGAAATACATATGATGTTGAAGATGGGATCCAGATGCAATGGATGAATTTAATCATGGAGTGTATATCATTTTCAGTTAGAGAGTTTAATTTAATGATACTGAAACCATAAAATTCACACGCACCATGGGTCTTAGACGGGGTGATTAGCTATCCCCATGTCTTTTTCTGTTAGGTTCTGAGGGTCTTTCTAGTACTTTGTCTCACAAAGAGGAGGTGGGGGGGGGGGCTAGAAGGCATCCGGGTATGCATGAATGCACCATCTATATCTCATCTTTTAATTGCAGATAATTCTTTGATCCCGATGAAGACAAATACACATAATGTGAGCACTCTAAAAAGGGTGACGGACACATATTGTAGTACCTAGAAGCAGATTGTGAGTAGTGCTACATCTAGTATTTTTTTCCATCCATACTACTAATGTTAGTGTAAGAGAAAAATGTGTGCAGAGAATTAAACATTGTGATAGAAGCTCTCTCCAACACATATTCGGGATTCCCTACCATGGTAGGGGTCAACGGAAGTGCTTGTTTACAACATCTTCCTGGTAGAGTATGCCAAAGGTTGATGGGGTGGAAAGAAAAAACCCTCTCTATGCCAGGTAAGGAGATTTTGTGTAGCGACCCGACCCGAAAATGGCCAAGTATCTGTGTATATGTACCATCCCAAGATCATGCTGGTAGACACAGTATATTGATGAAAATATCAAAGTTCAATCACACCTGATTTATTACATGAATCTCATATAGAGTCTTTATTACATCAGAATAAATTCGGCCGAAGATTAACTCATGATAAAAACTGCTGCAAAAGCGTAGACGAAAAGAGAGTTCATCCGACTCCAAAGGGCAATCACCGAGCGTGGATCGTAGCCTCACTCCTGGTCGGAATAATCCTCTGCAACATGAGACGTTGCATCCGTGTAGGTCAGCATTTTGAATATGCCGGCAAGTCATAGAGAGAGAGAAATGATATCACTATATGCAATTTTGGTTGTGGGGCTCTAAGTTTAAGTTTTCGCGAAAAGAACCTACAACAAAACGACTTGCTTGCAATTACTACAAAATATTTGTTGTTATTGAGATGGTTCCGCCAACTAGTGTCTCATACCAGAAATCATTAATAACCCAAAAAATAATTAATTATGATTGGTGTTGAGAGTTCTGAATAAATCCGATCCCGGAGGCTCAGTTGTCTGTAACCGGGGACACGACTAATTGATTAGATTTCCACTCTACAGAATCTTGTGCACTTTACCCGCAAAAATCGTTCCCTCCTTTATGTCCTCGCACTGTATGATGTTTGAAGACGGGACGAATGAAACAAGGTATTCCGTAGAGTTCCTCTAGGCCACTGCCGGTGCCCATCCATTTCCTACTATTCTTCTACATTTGCTAGCACCGTCCGTCCAGAGTCACGCCTAGGGTCGACGAAGCCAGAGCCCATTGTGACTTGCGGCTGCAGAGGTAAGCTTCCGGTCAATGTATATCCATCCGTCTCTTCGTGGCTGGGTGAAGCTTTCCGCAAGATGTCATGGCGCTTACAACTCCCATGTAATTCACTCAACCAACCCCGTCTACAACTACAACATTTCCCGGGTCTTGATAACATGGGGATTTGGGTTCAACCTACCACATGATACTACTCAATAACATAACTTAAATTCACCTACTTGCATGCATGGTGGGGAGGATATCAACTAATGCAATAAAACATAGGTAATAAAATTCATGATTAAATGACTTGCCTTGGTGACGATCTTTGAACTCTAAAGACTCGTAATAACAAGCCTCGCACTCCGGATACTCAATCGAAACAAACAAGACAATAATAAGCATACCATCACATAATTTAGCATTACAACAACGAGTAAAACAAGTAAATACACAATCAATATAACACACAATGAAAACCAAAAACAAACCCATAGAATTCACCAAAACTCTAAGCAATGTCCTCCTACTAGTAAAACAAGCTACAGATAAGTTTTAGACCACCGACAAGTTTTTAACAGAACAAAAAATAAAGTTTTTAATAAATAATAGAAAAAACACATAGAAAATTTTATGCAAAAAGAATCGCATTTAGACCATTTATAAAATTAATATTATGCTCAAAACAAGTTTTCCATTGATATCAAAGAAATAAAATACTAATATACATTTTAAAACAAATAAAATTGCTACTACTAAGTTAACATAAACTAAGTAGAACTTGTCAAGAAAAACAAAAGAAAACAAATTATAATTAAAAGAAATATCACAAAACATATAAAACACTAAATGTTGGGGAAGGCAGTATTTCAAAAAAATTCCTACGATCACCCAAGATCTATCTAGGGATGCATAGCAATGAGAGGGGAGAGTGTGTCTACGTACCCTTGTAGACCGAAAGCGGAAGCGTTAAGTAATGCGGTTGATGTAGTCGAACGTCTTTGCGATCCAACCGATCAAGTACCGAACGCACGGCACCTCCGCGATCTGCACACGTTCAGCTCGGTGATGTCCATCGAACTCTAGATCCAGCTGAGGCCAAGGGAGAGTTTCGTCAGCACGACGGTGTGTTGATGGTGATGATGAAGTTACCAATGCAGGGCTTTGGCTAAGCACTACGACAATATGACCGAGGTGGAAATCTGTGGAGGGGGCACCGCACACGGCTAAGAGATCAACTTGTGTGTCTATGGGGTGCCCCCTCCCCCGTATATAGAGGAGTGGAGGAGGGAAGGGCCGGCCTCCTATGGCGCACCCCAAGGGGGGATTCCTACTCCTAGTAGGAGTAGGTTTCCTCCCTTCCCTAGTTGGAGTAGGAGAAGAAGGAAGAGGGAGAGGGAAAGAAGGAAAGGGGGCCCGCCCCCCTCCCAATTCAGATTGGGATTGGGGGGGCGCGCGCCTCCCACTTGGCCGCCTCCTCCTCTCTCACATCATGGCCCGTTAAGGCCCATTAACTCCCCGGGGGGTTCCGGTAACCCCCGGTACTCCGGAAAATGCCCGAACCTATCCGAAACCTCTCCGGTGTCCAAACATAGCCTTCAATATATCAATCTTTATGTCTCGGCCATTTCGAGACTCCTCGTCATGTACGTGATCACATCCAGGACTCCTAACTATCTTCGGTACATCAAATCACATAACTCATAATACATATCATCATCGAACTTTAAGCGTGCGGATCCTATGGGTTCGAGAACTATGTAGACATGACCGAGACTCATTTCCGGTCAATAACCAATAGCGGAACCTAGATGCTCATATTGGTTCCTACATATTCTACGAATATCTTTATCGGTCAAACCGCAGAACAACATACGTTTGTTCCCTTTGTCATCGGTATGTTACTTGCCCGAGATTTGATCGTCGGTATCATCATACCTAGTTCAATCGTGTTACCGGCAAGTATCTTTACTCGTTCTGTAATGCAACATCTCACAACTAACTCATTAGTCACAATGCTTGCAAGGCTTATAGTGATGTGCATTACCGAGAGGGCCCAGAGATACCTCTCCGACAATCGAAGTGACAAATCCTAATCTTGGTCTATGCCAACTCAACAAACACCATCGGAGACACCTGTAGAGCATCTTTATAATCACCCATTTACGTTGTGACGTTTGATAGCACACTAAATGTTCCTCCGGTATTCGGGAGTTGCATAATCTAACATGTATAAGTTATGAAGAAAGCAATAGCAATAAACTAAACAATCATAGTGCTAAGCTAACGGATGAGTCAAGTCAATCACATCATTCTCTAATGATGTGATTTCGTTCATCAAATGACAATTCATGTCTATGGCTAAGAAACTTAACCATCTTTGATTAACGAGCTAGTCAAGTAGAGGCATACTAGTGACACTCTGTTTGTCTATGTATCCAGACATGTACTAAGTTTCCGGTTAATACAATTCTATCATGAATTTTATCATGATATAAGGAATTATAAATAACAACTTTATTATTGCCTCTAGGGCATATTTC
>NW_024116303.1:0-12675 GCF_003073215.2 Triticum urartu | reverse complement strand
TGGAAGCCGAAGAGCTCCAGCCTGGGGCTTGTCATGCTCGTACTAGAGGAGGAGAGAATTGAGCAGAGAGGAGACGGAGAAGAGAGGAGATGGAGATGCTGCTGCCCGTCAAAGCCGGATGTGCATGGGCTGTGGCTGTGTCAGGTGGGCAGGGGCAGTATATATAACACCTGGAGCCGGAGGCGCAAGCAGGCACAGTAGTCCTCCCAGTGGATATAGGTGAAAGAACTCTGCATGTATGATTTGAATACATACACACGCATCTACAGGGGCTCCTCCCTCCTCTCCTAAAACATTATTTATATCCCCCATGCACTTTAGAGAGAGAAGGACTGTACAGATGCAAAGCAGTAGTAGTAGTACCACTGCTAGAAGAGATAGAGAGAGAAGGTGTGTGAGAGAGAGAGAGGGGGGAAGAGGGGATCAGTGGTGGTTGTGAACAGGAGCACAAGAGACAGCGTTGTTGAGTTCTAGATTGTGCATCGGCCGGGCTCCATATCTTGCACTTGCACTATTTTATGCACGTACTACGCGCCTGGACTGGACTGGACTGGACAGGGCGACTCATGCTTGGTTTATTACGATCGTCGACACACACACACACGCATGATAGGACTCCGGCCGAGATATATTATATGCACATATATAGCTAGCCGATCAAAGCATTTTTATTCAGCTAGCTAGCTAGATGATCAGAGTACTATATACGACACCTAGCTACCTAGCTATACCTATATCTGGCTAAGATAAGATATTGTTTACACTGATGTGTCACTAGCCATAGCCAGAACTAAGTGGCCAACTAATACGTACTAGGGGCGCCATTCTAAACTGTAGTGGTCGTCGATCGGTCTCATGGAGCAGGAAGGAAGGAAGGAAGGAAGGATGCTCAACCATCTAGTTTAATTTACATGTACGTACGTAATGCAATAGTTTACGCTTGCAACGCCGCGGTGTTGTGTGGAGGCGAGGCAACGGAATACAATAAGTGAACGCTTCTTTGTTGCTATATGCATGGAAACAACTATACATATCTTGTGTATTATGGCCCCGGCCCCCATCGATGTGTAATGTAGAAAGAGATAACAGAGGGGCCATGTGCAGGAGCTAACATAAGTGGGTGCCACACTTAATTAGCCAGCATGGCCGTGATTAAGTTATTGTGTCTCTGTGTGTGTGTGTGTGGAGTGGAGTACAAACTAAAGTTGAGAAGCTCGTGCATGTGGGATCGAGCTGGACCAGTCAGTGCACTGCATGCAGAGGTAGCCCTGGAATTCTCCCACCTTTGGAGTGTATAATGTATCCAAAAGAGTGTGTTTTGGAATGTATGTATACGTAGGTAGGCGCCTAGGTATGTGCCCATTTTTGTTCCCTTGTGTGGCCAGCTTTCCTGTCATGATGGTGGATGACCTCGGCAAAGAATCCCCGCTTTTGATGAGTCCCATCCCATCCATCGCCCGGACCATTATTATGTCTTTGCCACAACACACACACGCAAAAAATATATATAATCGTATGCTAGAACATGCTTCTGGTACATGCAAATAATGCATCGCTAGATATGTTGTAATAAATAAATCGGTATGTGTGTGTGTATATATATATATATTCTCGGTCGTGTACGGAAAAGGCAGCAAGGATAGACTATAGAATGGTCCTCGAGCGCATAACCGATCGATCTACAACAGTTCATGGGAGCTAAGATAGTTTTACTCGGACGGAAAAAAGGCTGTTTTCTAGGGGATCCAAGAAGATAACATTAGTAAACAATCTCCCATCATAGTAGTTGCAACCAGCCCTCTCTAGTGGAAGTAATAATCATCCCAAAACATGCATAACTAACTATTTATAGAAAACATAACGCAAAAGCATGGAATGTCTCCATTCGTAAAAGCAATCATGAGCCAGAAGAAAACACAGCAAAGCATGCATGGGCGATGATGTTATTAAGCTGGGCTTGTTTAATTTACCTTACATGGCCCTGGAAGGATCAGCAATTGACCATTTACCCATGCACCGTTGATGTCAGAGTTGGATAAAACTGGAAATACCATATCTAACATTTTGGTTAACCTCCACATTTTTCTGCAACACGTAATCTGAGACGCCCTCCGAGATTTCCTTGCAACAAACAAGGAACACATCACTCCCCATCACACCAAAATGTCGCAGGAAAGGTTAGGAGTAATAATTGAGCTAATTATGTTTAAGACGTTTGAAACATATATGTCCTGTCCGCTGAAGTTTAAGCCCCATGCATGGTCCACACACAAACCCAAAGGCAGAAGAATGTCTTTGCCCAGAGAAAAACACACTGACGTTAAGCAAACGAAAAACATGTCTTACCAAACCTTGCTAATCAGCCAGCTTTTCCCCCCGACGTTTCACATCATTTAAGTGATGGAACATCGGTATTCTGCTACAATTATTGTAAGTCTACTCAAGTGAAAAGGCTTCCACTTGTTGTAATGCTAACATAACTGGGATTAATCAACAAAGGAGATGGGATCAGTGAATGACAGATAAAGAAACATCAGCTATTTAAACTAATTATCATGTACTATCATGCTTGACTTGGGACCAAAAGGAGCAAGGCACCATGATGCAGGCATATTCAGTATGCAAACCTCCATGGTGTCCAAAAAGATCAGGTATGCTATGCCTTTAGAAATCTTTACTGTAATAACTACGAACTAGTGCGCGAAGATCGCCCACCCTTCTCTTCCGTGCGTTTTCACAGCCCTAAACTAGTTGCGCACTAGCATATATCGAGCCCCGCACCTCCTGTGTCGTCTACATGAGTTCAAATCAGCAAAGCTTTTCAGTTGGACTTTTTCTTCGACCAGGTTGGAAAGAAATCTCTCCAAATCCTACTAACCCCAGAGAAAGCTAGAATTCTGCATCTTTTTTCTAACATAATCTCGCCTCCACCATCCGCGAAAGCTTCTTTCACCCGAAATTCCCTTCTTATCTCCCCTCTTTCCAAAGTCTTTCTCCAACTTCTAAACAAAGGCCCACCCTGTCCCCTAAACTTGGCTCCCCTCTTTCTATCCCTTTCAACTAAAACATGAGCTTGGAGGTCGCAGTTGCTGCTATAAAGAAGTTGATACCATCTGCAATATATAATCAGTAGTTGTTGCTTAGGGAGAAGTCGCGATTACATAGCTGTCACCGAAGATGTGGCTTTATTCTGGTCTAATGTTTTTACTTTGCAGTTTTAACCATGCTTAGGTCATGGAGCTTCAGCTTACTTTAATGGTTTCAGGTTAGCCAAGTTGAGCAAATACTTGATTGCATTGATGACCATAAAGTATGTACTAGCTTGTACTTTTTTATTCTCTAAGCATGCCTCCATCTATAACAAATCAAGAGTCAAAGAACCATATAATACATCTTTTGGATCCGTTAGACTGACAGCCCGGTTTTATGCAACAAAGCCACCTTTTGTTTGACATTGACATCTGTAACCCAAACTCGTATTCTGTACAGAAGCGAAATAAAAATACATTATCAAGATGATCCTAGAGTTTGTATACTTCCCAGTTACACCTAGATTCTAGCAGAGACTAGCAGGTGTTAGATAAGAAACCTCACATGCATGGAATCTTCTCTTGCTAGTTGCTACCCTGTTGATCTATTTTGTAAACGGTGCTACATATCTAGACAAACGTTAACAGACAACAGGTTCATGAATATATAATCCTCCAGTAGCCAATTATTACCGACAAGAAAAGATCACGCGTAGTTATCGGCATACAATGTGCTCAAGACTGTTTACCAACAAATAATTAATAAAGTGAACTTCCCTTGAATTATTGTACATGACGTTAGAAATGTGATTGCAGTTTCTCAACAGACGATGAATTAGCATCTTATTTTAATATTACATCAATGAACCGAATCTACCACTAAACAGTTCTTGTTTACTGCAAATAAGTGTCTTCAGTTGCGCTACAGTCCAAAGAATGTCTACTACGATGCCAAATTGAAGTTTCAACTAATGCGATCCTGATTTGACATCTCCAACTATAGCTAGATATTTTCAAGTCTACAAGTTAGAGCATTGCAAATGCAGGAAACATCTACATCTCCTAAAAAAGTAAGATCACACAATATGATGCACATTTCAGAACAGCAATCATGCGAGACAGGAAAGTTGTGCGCCAATATGACCACCATGCATGACATAATTGAGATGGATCCTACTCTTGTATAGGCCAGATCTGAACTATCCAGAACACTGAACTAGTTATGAGTCATATCTACAACAGTCCTATATGTTCCCCAAATAGAAAATCTACTGCGGTATTTTTTTTGTCAGAATTTTGAGCCTTCTTTCTGCCAGGAGGCACCGACATCGAATTCAATCGGCCGGAGGTGTGGGTGTACACCACCACCACCAAGGTAAGAATCCTCTCTTGATCAGATGTGGATGCCTATTGTCTAAATTGATGCCTCGTTCCTCCTAGCTATCCATCATTTTTATTCCAGTTAAAATTTATCAATAAATTTCTGCAATAAACATCTCATTTGAATTGATAACCATCACTTCATAAAAATACAACAATAAATCCTATGAACCTTAAATATGATATGATTGAGAAAATAGAATTATCACCCATTTAATAATTAAAGTTGGAACGAATAATCCAGGTACACTACAATCAAGCGACCAATTTTTCAAATAAAAACAAATGTCGGGTAAAAAGTAATAATCCATTATATACTGCATAAGGCTTGAACGGAAAGACAAGAGTAGAAGTTATTGGTTGGTTAGGACTGATTCCAGCCCATACCACGTGCTAGCGATGAACCTAGCAAAATCCAGAAAATGTAGAGCAAGTTGCCAAATTCTATAAAGAAACTTTGGCTTCTATAACTTCAAAAGTCCTCATCTACTTGTCCTTTCCTTCCATGCTCCGGGCTACCTTATAGGATGACCAATACTAGGACCCCATAAGACACCAACTTCTTTTGAAAAAATAATATGTTTTGATTCCAGGAGGAATTGTCTGAAAGAAGCTTGGGCGGTTGGAGGGCAAGGGACTAAATATTTTCCTCAGACTGCAATTTGCAGCAACGCACATGGTCTTTTACTATAATACACAAGTTTAGCAGCACTAATATCATTAGTTTATGCCACCAAGAATCTAACATGTACTCAATAAAACCTGCAAACACAGATGCAGGTAAACGACCAATTTTACCTGCAATAAACACTATCTCCTTGAATGGTATAATTCTCCTTGTTGATGATTACTATATTGGATCTAACATGTAGGGAATCAAATGTGAGCTGCATATGTTTTCCTTCATATCTTTCACTTCCTACTTACTAGTTTATGGCCAACAAACAAAATTAGGGTCAGTGAATCATCCCATTGTTCCCCTGATTAAAGATTGGGGGCTATCCATCATTAGCATTTGCTTGCTGCAGTGGTCTCCACCTTGCGCTACAGAGCACGAAACACCTATTATTTAAGCCACAGTCAGGGAAACATGGCTAAGGTAGCCTTATTTGCTGTCATACTGTTGTCATATTTCACTCTCTATTCTAGAGTTCATGCCCTGAAATGAGGGCTTTCAAATGGTTATGCATATCTATTTTTCATAAACGAAAATAATCAAGTTGACATCCAACAGTGTATCAAAGTAGTAAATGGTATTGATCCCAAAAATGCTCTACAATGCTACTGCAGTAATGCCCAAAAGCAAGTCGTATATTACGTTGAGGTTTTATGAAAGGTAGATAGCACATCACTAACTTGTGTGGATCTCACAAGGCTCACTAGTTTGCACCTTACTCTCGGAAGTACCTAACATATGTGGACCATTTAATCACAGCAGGTGAAACCAAAACACTGCTCAGTAACCTTGATGGGGTGCTGATAAGATAGAAATGTATGTCACTTGCAACCTGCAACTTGATTACAAGCTACATGTGACTAGTCCCAATTTTGTCTTGAGTCTGTTGTGTTACCTAAACAAAGGCTCCTCGTCACATCCCCAACTTATTTGTTAGTTGATTGCAGCACAAAGTTGGCAACATTTAAGATCGCCCGAATCCTAGCAGGGACCCGCCTAACTTATGCTCTCGAGCGAAAATCCTTCTTTGTGGCTCATGATGACAAGTTTAGCACATAGTTTAATCCCAGGGATGACCTCACCCATTTTACTCCAAAGCAATATATACATAACACTCAACTTAGCAACCATATCTCCTTATTTTTCTTCGCAAGTGCTTTTTGGGCCACCACAGGAGATTTAAAATGGCTTGGCTTAATAATTGAGGTTGATGTCTTCCTACTGAATAAGTTTGAAAGCTAGTTAACAAACCCAAGCAATGTGAGCAAGGACTCTAAACTATGTTCTAGTGTTCCAAGTGACATTACCTACTCCATAAAATAAGCACTTGAGATTGGGTGGATTTCACTTAAAGTCATGTGAAGTGATTCTCCTATACTTAATCATGCAACAAGGGAGTAAACAAATACCTAGACCAAAATCTAATAGTCTAGAATGTCTAAAGCTTAACAAAACACTAAAATTAAACGTCACAACCGGAAACAATATAAAACATAGAGATCCAGTGTAGCCCGCAAATTAAGCCAATACGGCTACGATTATGACACTTGGTAAATATAATACAGCTCAGCAAGCGAATGATCAACAGATGGGTGCACATGGATTAGATGTATGATTACTCCAAGCCCTACTTGTGTGATGGCTTTAAGAAAGAGATTAGCATGTAGTTTAGGTAACATGATGGTGGAGGGAAGAGCTTTAGATAATATAATCTTTGAAACTTTGGAATCCACTTGGTGATTAAAAAACAGTTTATCATAAGGAATTTTTCTGGCAAATATTAGTGGAAGTGAGGTTACTAGACTAATGTTTTTTGGTCTTGAAACCATGGTCAAAACTAAGCCTTTGACAAATATCGTATCTTGTGTGATGTACTAGGCAAGTCACATGGTTGTTACTGGTAACATCACACCACAAGTTATCTCTGGCTTTCTGGAATATTGGTAGCTCCGCACTGAAACTAGTTCCTTCCCCTCCCACTTTGAAAAGGTTAGAACCAACTACGATTTCATTCAGAATAAATTACTTATTTACTTTCCAGTCCGCTATGGCTTTAGCAAGTAATGACAACATTTGGATCATCATGTGAGATAATCCACTAGGCGCTTCGTTAATCAGAAGTTCTTAGTATTGCTACGAAAAGGTTGATATTGGTAGAAGGCAATTGCTACCAGTTATTGCTGAAAACTGATCTTTTCACATTCTTATAATTACCAAAAACTATTACTCACCTTGTTTTATTACATCATGACATCATGTTCTACATTAAAGGATAACTAATCAACTATGAGAACCCAGCATTTCTCCAGCTATGCAAGCTTCTGGAGTATTATGTGAAACTCAAAAATAATTAATGTGTCAGGTTGCCAATTGTCATTACCACCAAGCTCAGCACAATTAACACCAGGTTTCTAAAGCTACAACTTCACTAACGCTGTTGCCGAACCATGCATTTGATCTTTTAAGGTTCACTAATAAAATTTGATTAACATAAAGACACGTATGTAGTTGTTCCATGAGGAAATGAAATAAAAATGCAATATTACAGGGAACATGTATATAAATGTTTTATGAGGGTTAAAGTAACATTACCAGAAAAGGCACACTTCCATAAAAATTAACATATACAGGTTCTTGGCTGCACATCATAGCCAATTCAAGTTTTATAAACGGCCCGTTAAAAATGGAGGCAAAGCAGCATCAACTTCAAATTGTAGAAACTTATGTCAAAAATACAACGAGAATATAAAACATGCTAGTATTCAATCAAAAACATAGTTTTATGGAATATGTATTCTCCATTGTACTTATTGGTTGTTAAGTGATACTAAAACTATTCATGATATGTGGTAGTAAAATTGTATGGTCCCAGATCAGGAGCTAATCAATTCGTGTACAATTTGCACATGAGATTGGAATGCACATAAGGATAAGATGGCAGTAAAGAAGAAGATGGGTATAATAAACCAGCCATGAATTGAAAAGGCGATTCAACTATTATTGCCACCTTCCTGTACCCTATCTCATAGCAGGAACGTCTAGCAGGTCTTGCCTTCTTAAATTAGCACATAGCAGACTGTTCTAGATCTAGTTTTAAACTTTACCTAGAGAATATTATGCTAGATGGTTGCAAATCACATTTAATCATAAGCTGACCTGTGCAAGTTAATCACCAAATTTCTATATTAAACTTGAAAATACAATGCAAATTAGAGCTACATTAGCTTTACTCCGCGTCTTGTAGATAGTAGTTAGCTTAACTGATGCAAGAAGGTGCAAGCTTTTACTTAGCATAAGAAACTTCTGCAATCTATTTGTTGCCGACAAGTTTGGACTGACATATCAGCATAAGAAAATAAAAAAATGGATTTTGCTTTCAAGTCGTTGTCAAATAAGCGCTGAGGATCTCCTACAATAATCTTTTAAAGGGTGAGGTAACGTGGGGGCATAGACATCTCTAACCATAACATGACACACTACTAAACAACTTTACCACATCAAGTTGATGAAAACGAGTTGTACGGTCAAAGATAATAAATTACCTATATCACCACTTTGCAGGCAGATGATCTACCCAACAAGGACAACTAAGTATTTATTTGCATGGACAAAATCACAGAATTAGGAAAGGTGGAATGAAATGGTCTACATTCCTCTTTTACATCAGACTAATGTGTCAGTAACCTACAGAAGTACAAAGTGTTTTTACATGACCTTCATCAAATGGACCTATTTTATTTCCAATTTGAGTAAACCATGAGTTATCTTTAGGAAGATGTGCAGAAGAACTCTACCTTATCTACACCCTGCTAAGTTTTTAACATCCTCAAAACCATAGGACACCCAACTTAGTGCACCTAAGGTTATGCAAATTATCACATCAAACGCTTCCAAAAACATTTTCGTGTGCATTCATGTATCTTCCAAAGGTAGGCAGATCCAAGCATCTAAAGAATCATCAAGCCCTGTTGAACTTGTACTTCTGGACCAGATTAAATCTCTCAATACTTCCACTAAAACCCTTCAGCACAAGGGTCCTCACAGCATCCACCCCTTGCTCCAACGCGGTGTCAATCTATATAAAAATAAGATAACAGGTTTTAGATCAATAACCATGTAGCAACAACCATATCTGAGAGTTCCTCCCAGAAAAGGGCAGACCAGTAGAAAACGAGAACCAACACTGCAAAACTTCCCCAAGTAAGCTTGAGAACAGTTAACAGTACATATAAATTGAGATAGTCCCTTTGCGTCACCAACTAAAGTATACAACCTAGTTGTAGTACCAACAAATGTGAAGTATGGCCAGCGCAGAATCATATCATCATTATTTGTTTGTACTTACATATGTTCCATGACTTCAACATATATTTATACTCATCAGTTACAATAATCCAATGAAATCATGGGAGATATTTATTTCCTACAGCCAATGTTCAATTGAAATGTTATTAATTAGCGGAAATAAACTCTTAGAATGCAATTGATGGTATGGCATTGGCTTTTTTGTCTACTAGAAAGAGAAAAAAACAGATGAACATACTGGAAGAGGACAAAAGATCACAAGAAAGGGATTTCACACTATATGCGACATCTACGACGAAATTTCGAACATGGTGAAATCAATACCTGAATTCGTTCCTCTGAACTAAACTTCTGCAGAAGAAAAGCTCGTGTATCCATTTTGCCAGGTGGGCTACCAATGCCTGTATTCAACAGTCAACAACTCAAGGTTGGCATGACCCGGATTTTCAGAGAAGGCACTGAAGTGCTAGCTGGTGAAACATAATAACATATACCTATAGATAAACGAGGAAACTCCCGGCAGCCATCCAAATGCTCAATTACATTCTGTAGGCTGTTTTTCAGTGAAGATGATCATTGAGAGTGTAAGCAATAGATTGTGAAATGTAAGTAACATATTTTACCTATTAAAACCACAGAAACAGCACTTCAAATGCATAATTTATAAGCAAACTGATGCTAGTATAACATAAAGCCTACAACAAAAGGAACTAATATTTTCCACAATATTAAGTTAGAGGAGGCACACATTATTCGAGTATTCCAAACTCATACTGCAAATTTTTGACAGATCAAAATTGTATTCTGTAACTCCATGTAATACATGTTCTGGCTCAATCCTGGCCTCCTGAGCAAATTCATATTTGTTGTTCATGAGCTCTTCAAGCAAAATCTCAACAGGAGCTATATGAACTTAACTTCCGGTATGATTTCTGGAAAATAAAGCAGGCCCATTTTTGTTATATTTACTCTAAATGAATTCCATTCTGGTTTGCCTTTTGAACTCCAGAATGAGAAAATGAAGTGACTGAACTAAATCTGATGCATTATGTATGTAAGTAACATCAGCACGTTCCATGTGACTAGAAGTACTAAACATATTAATTGTTCAAATTATTTGGAACTTCATATATTACCCATTATGGCGGCCATGGCCACCTTTCCGTTGAAGTCGCAATACACCATTGGGCAGACTCATGTCATCATAAATCTGCAAAAAATAGAACCCATTGGTTTCAGTCGCAAGCGCATGATACCGAGTTGTTGCGGTAAGATACTAAAGAACAATGATAGTATGTACCACAAGAATGTGCCTCAGAGGTACTTGGTAATAGGCAGCAAGCGGTCCAATCTTCACACAATAGAGGGATGTTTTTCGTTAGTACATGACAAATTAAGAAGCCCAGAAAAAATATTGCATCAGAAAAGAGACAACGAGTGTTCAACAAGTCCTGTCACCTACTTATAGAAGTTAGTTCACTTCGATAAGACATGGTCCATGATATGCTAATAGAAATGAGAACTGATATGTATAGGCATAGTTGTGAAACACTCTAAGATTAGCAACATAACTGATACTTCTCTGCAGCCAACTTAGGTAACTTTTGCTTTGTACAAAAAAGGCAACAGCATTCATATTGATAGATAGGCTGTGGGGATGTATTTTGCCACACAAACATTGAAGTAATATTCTTGAAGTGAGTATATCACAAATCTATTGCACCAACTTTTCTCATAAATGATATAGTTCCCAGGAAATGTTTACTTCAAGAAGGACAAGAATAAAGACTCACTGCTTCACCACAGTAATTCATGTATGATTGTGGCTTTATCAGCAGCACTGGTACCTCCCCAATTAAACCTGTACCAAAATAAAACCTAACGGATGAGTGGAAACACAATTAATCTGAAGATTGCAAATGACTGCAACATGCCATTCATAACGATGCTTCCAGTAACAAAATGTGCACTCAACTAGCCAAACTTGATGCACCAGACTACTTTCATCAGAAGTAACATCAAATATATGCCACTAGTACCTCCAGTATATATATGTTTTGAACATGACGGTTAACATTCAAAATCAGGAAGGAGCCAACAACACAAATTAATTTTCAAGAGAAGAGATCAGAACATTTTCAAAGATGTCATCTGCAGAACAATGGAGTAGGTTACCTACATGATCAAAAGGTGTAATACTCTGACACTTGAGAGCAAATGCAGATCAAACACAAGGAAATGGTGTTCCATTTCCTCTTGACAGATATCGAGTTTACCATTTTAAACTTTTAGTACAAAATCAAGTGTTGAATTCGAAACGGAAGTCCAGCATGAATGCATTGTTTGTAACTAAAGATAGGGGATACTTCGGAAAAACTACCAAGGTTTTGTCTATTACCATCTGTGCTGGTGGAAAACACAGTCCACTTTAACTGGATATTACATTTTCAAAGAAATCAGAGTTCTGTTGACCCATATTAAGTGCCTTACTACTGAAATTCAAGAGGGGAAAGACTAGGCAATGAAATCCAGTTTCCCTAGATTTTATGGAAGGTGGAAAAAAACATCCCAGCCTGTTTGTTAACTAAATTAATTTAGAAGTGTAGAACAACACCTGGCCAACAACAATTTAGATCCACTTTGCTAATACTGCAGAAAGACACGCTTACACATAACCAAGCTACAATTCATTGTCAAGAAACTGGTAAAAGGTTGACTTAGATGTGGGGATGGGTGTTCTCCACAGATCACTTGCTTCAGCCACCATATTTTATCTAGAATATAAGTCATGCTTCTGCCCTCCCGGTGCTAGCATGCTAAGAAGGTTACAATTACAGTACCAAATATCGCCGTCAAGCTAAACAACATAGCATGAAGCGGAATTAACATCTAGGCCACATGGCATGCCTCTTAACTAAAAGTCATCTAAAAAAAGGCGTCCAGCTTGCAGCGGTTCACAGAGCAAGCAGTAATTGCGAAGCACGATACTGAAAACTGCAGCACATATGTACACGCTGCGAGCGAGGAGGGAGCGAGCGGGGTACCTACTCCGAGCAGAGACTTGGACTGGATGGTGTTCATCACGATCCCTTCGTCCCGCGCGATGCGATCCACCATCTCGAACCCCACCTAATCACACGCAGACGCACACACAGGCGAAGTGAGGGGGAGGCATGTCATCTCGAATCGGAGGGGGGAGGGGCGGGGGCACGGGCGAAGGGGTGTACGCACGTTGTGGCGAGTGCCGTGGTACTTGCTGCCGGGGTTGCCGAGGCCGGCGATGAG